>NW_008630289.1:49352-79609 GCF_000691845.1 Merops nubicus
ATGATATGTGGAGAGAAGGGCAAGTGAGAATGGACGTGGTCAGCTAGCAAACAGGACAAGGCGAGTGGCTCAGGTATCTCACCTTCTCTCTCCTCCTTAAGGAAGGACTGGGGAAAATAGGTGAAACATTTGCAGCTCATACAAAGAAATATTCTTACTGTGTTGTGCTCTTGAGCCGTGAAAGCTCACTGCCAGGTCGTATGGAAGTACAGCAGGTTCTGCCTTATTTTGCGGCTGTAAAAACTTGGGGCAGAGAGAGCTCTGATAGTTAGGTGAGCAAATATGGTTCCTGGTTAAGGGATGGAGTTCTCCCCTTTCCCATAGTGACCTTGCCAAGAGTAGGTCCATCAAAATTGGTGGAGATACTGTAGTATAAATCCAGAGCTGGTAAAAGGAGTGAACGTGCCATTGCAGAAGTGTTGACAGCCAGCACCGAGAAGCACTGAGAGCTGAGGAAACGTGTCCCAAGTTGCCAGGTTATTAAAAAACTGTGCTTCATAAATGCTACACCAGGCTCTGAAGCTTGCAGAGATTTCATGAAGCCAAAACATCCCTGACTGGGTGCTAGTGTCTGTGTGCTGGTCCTGTCTCAGCTGAAAACAGATTGGAAAATAATTTCATTAAAATAGCTGTTTGTTGCCATATCGAGACTGGCAAACCTTTGGAGGTGTAACTTTGGGGTGCTGAAATTGGGAGGAAAATCTGCCTGGCCTTTCTGAAGCTGAAGCACACCAGAGTGAGTGAGGATACCTGTGCCAAATTTTCATGCAAATGGAGGGCTTTTTCAGGTTCAACCTGTAAACGGCTAGCTAGCTCATCTGCTGCTGTCCCCCCCATTTTTCACAGTGGATGCAACATCAGTGTCTCTTTTTTTTTTTTTCCCCCCCAGCGTTGGCTTGATGTGGTTTTATTTGCCTCTGCATCATGCACATGAGTTGCAAAGGCATTTTGGAGGGAGAGAACACAGAGAGAGATCTTCAGAAGAAGCAGCAGCTAGCTATAGGTTACCAAAGTGCAAGAACAGCTTCATGGTGGACCATCCTGGCATCTGGGCTGTGTCCCTGCTGGGACACAGTTCTCCTGCACAGCCTTGGCCTGGTCCCCTGGTATTTTTTGCCCAAGCAGACAAGGATTCTTGCCTCCTGCCTTGCAGGTAGGAAAGGACCTAGTGTGAAGATTGTCCCTTGCTTGTGGTGCACGTGATCAGAGGGGTCTCAGCTGCTTCTGGGACTTTTCATTCTTAACATGATGAATTGAGGGAGCCCCAAACCCTGCATTACGGGAGAGCCTGGAGAAGCAGTTTTCACCAGATTACAATTCTGCCTGTTGCAGGAAGAATATTTAATTTCAAAGTCTGACAGATCAAATGCAGCTGGGGGGTGGAGCTGCGTCTTATCTCTCGCCTCATCCAGAAGTTAGAACAGAAGAACAAATTATTTGATCGTGGTTTTATTGTGTTTCTATTGTGTTTCTCCCCCTCCCTTCTATCAGGAAGCCATAAAGTAGAGATAATCTACCATTCTCCCTGTCTAATCGTGCTGCCCTCGTGGAGAAAATGCCCTCCATCTTGCCGGCTCTCCCCGTGCCGTGCGGGGAAGCGGGCCCGCGCCGCCTGCCTGCTGAGTCCTGAGACCCGAGTTCTCCCCGAGGTAATAATTTACTAGGATGCTAATTGGGCCGTCCACAGAGTGAATTAAAAGGATGTTCCTTCACCCGCTTGGGAGCTGTGGGAATCCTGTGCCTGTGCCCATAGGGTAGGGGGGATCTCATGGAGAAGTAACTGGAGCCCGGGAGCGTGTTTGCAAGGAAATTAAACTAAAAATGTGTAGAAAAACAGCCGTCGGGCTTCACATTTCAAATGCAGAATGGTATCCAGTAGGTCTGAAAAGCTGTTTAACACTTGAGCACTGGCAGACTGCAGAATCTTATTTTTGCTAAAAGACTAGCATTTTTCCCTCCTCCAGTATAACAAAATTAAATGGAAAAGAAGTGACCATTTGCAATTTGCTTGATTCAACACAACTGAAAACAGACTGCAAGCCCCCAGTGCTGGGCAAGGCATTTCTTTGTCCATGCCTTTTTCCCTCCTTCTCACAAAACATCCATTTCCAATAGGTTTAACCTGGAGCTACCTGTTTTCTGTAAGGGGCAGGGGAAAACAAAACATACAAACAAAACAAAGCCAAAACCAAACGACCTCAAGAACTTTAAAATCAATACTTCATATTGTCTAGGAAAAGAAAATGTTTTTTTTTTTTTCCTTCAAAGCTCAACACTGTTGATGAAAAGTTGCCGACGTGTCCGGTTCCCTGAGGAAGCTCCCTCTATGGGCGATGCTGCAGTAGCGTTGCTCCAGCTCCACACCACAACCACGTTCTACACCCAAATCCCACGGGCTGGCCCTGCACAGTGGGCATTAACACTGCAGGAGAAGTTGAGACTTCCAGACTGTGAAACTTTTAGATTAAATCCTCTCTTTTCTATTTTTTTTTTTTTTTTTTTTGCTCCTCTGGAAAAATAGGGATTAAAACATATTCACAAAAGTCTTCTGTGTTTCTAGGAAGCCAGAGGATGCTCTGGTAGCACTGGAGATGGGATCAGTCAGGGTGCAAGGGGCTGTGCACACACCCTGCAAATCAGTGGACATATTCAGCTCCAAATGAAAATTTTAATTTTGTGTTTTTACAGCTAAAAGCTGCAAACCAGCTTACCTGATCAAGAAAGTGCTTCTGATTTTCTGCTTATAAAGGAGATGGGGGTTTGGTGCCTGGTGGGGAAAGCTGAAGCTATTTGCACTCTTTCATCCTCTGCACTTTAGTCCAGTAGGTTTGCAGCTGTGTATGAGCTGAAGGCACTGATGGTGAGCTCAGTCTGCCTTCCCAGCACAGCCACGCTGGAGAACTTACATCCCTGCCTTCACCAGAGCTCTCACCAAGCAGCAAGGGTGGCAGGATGGAGTCTGGAGGTAAGGACACCAGTGGGTCTTCTCCCTCAGTGACTGCAGGTAGCTCCAGCAGAAGTTGTGGTGGCTTCAGATCCTGAGTTTGGTTGGACCAAACCAGATGGTGACCTCCCAGGACAAGGCAGAAGCCAAGCAGTGGCAGCCATGTGCTGCTAGCATCACTTAGGACAGAAGATAGGGCAATGTGGGGTGACAGCAACCCAGCTCCCAGCTGTGTGCTTTCCTACAGACACACTGGTTTTGACTGTTCAGTCAAAATTTAACAGGCTTATACAGCATACTGAATTTCCCACCCTAGTCACTCTGTAAGTGCAGCTGCTTGCTAGGTGGTGATGGAAAACGTTAAATTTTAATCCCATATAAAAGTCTGGAAAATGCTTCTACTTAGCATTGCAATGAAAAGCTGAAATTTCAGTGTTACCACCAGAATGGGCATAAAATGTTATAGAGATATTTTGATTCTGAAATATTGACATGCCCTTAGAGCGAGTTCAGGGTCAAAGGGAAAAATGTTGTGGCTGTGAAATCTTGCCTTCAGAATTCCCTACTTTTGTGGAAGATTAAGAGTTTGCAAAGGGCAGGAGGGGCCTGTCAAAGAACTTTGCAGTGTGGAGCTGAGGCTCAGCAAGCTGAAGCAGATCAGTTGGTGTTGGTGGCAGAAGGTTTGGTCCTTTAGAGCAAAGAATGTATTGGTTTATAGATTTGTTGGTACCAAAGAGAAAAGTTGGTGCATTTTCTTCATCTGTTGTTGCTTTCCTTCTCCAAGAGATGTTTCCTTGTGACTGTGTTGTAGTGTGGGCTGAATCTGTGCTCACTGGATTAGAGCTCCTTTGCAGGTTAAAGGCTGATTGTGTGCCTGAAATGAAATACAGGCTTAAAACTGTAACTGCTTGCCTAATTTTTCCCCAAGTTATTGGGGTGTTAGAGGAGAGACATTGAAACCCAGAACTCCTTAAAATGCATGTCACCTGCTCCGGAGGCAGCCCTGGTGGTGGCATCTGTGGGACAGGCTAAACGGTGTCTGAGCTCAAAGATGTCCATGACAACTCTGCAAAGCTGAGTTATGTGGAGTCGTCATGTTAATGTACAGTCAGCAAGAAAGATAGGAGAAATACCGCCACACAGAGATCCATATTTTTCCCCACTGAGTAAAATACTGTGTAATTTTATCTAGTTACTATAAAACAGTTTATACTCCTTGTTTATAAAAAAGGGGGGAAAAACCCCATATCTCACCTCCTTTACTGACAGGCTATGGAGGAACAATAGATGGTTTCTTCTACATTTAATATTTCAAACTAAGTAGACCCAAAAGAAAAGGCAGCAATTAACCACAAGTATCAGCAATGTGTTCCTTGTGTTTCTTCTCTCTGGATTCAGCTATGAAGAATCAGTTTGGTACAAACCTTATTTACAGACATGTTAAATCTTTTAGTAATAATTTTCCAAGCTAGGCAAGAAAGCAATGCAGCTGTCATGTTCACCTTTCAACCGTCTGAGATGATACCTGCATTGCACATCTAGTCAGGTTTTAAATCTTTTACTTTCAGACAGTTAGAAATGGCCAGTAAATGATTAGCAGACAGCTGACTGTATACTGGAGTAAGCTTATCCACATAAGGGACATGAATTTTACAAGCTAAAAGAAAGGGGCAAAATGGTAAAAGAGGGCGTTGACTGTGGGGTGGATTTTCTGTGCCTCTGAACATATGTGGGTTGCACACACCAAGGCGTGCATTGCACGTGAAGTATTTTTCCTCTTCCTCTTGCTAATTCCACCCAAGACTTGCCTTGTGACTCCAGATGAGAAGAGGAGAGATGTCTGAGCATCGTTTTGCCCATGCCTCCTATACCACCTTGCCATCAACACTCAGGCTCTTGGTACCTGAATAGCGCAGGCTGTAAGGGCAGAGTTAGCTGAATCCTCAGCAGGACTCGCCTGCCAGCTCCTTCTCTGCATAGCCTGCACCCAGGCTGGCAGCATCCCGTGACTAACACTTCTAGACTGGATTTCTCCAAGGGAGGACCAGCACTTAATTCGGCTGACTCTGCGCTCTGCGGGAGCTCTCATCCATGCCAGCTTGAGTCCTAGCAAAAACCCATCATCATTAGTCCTCGAAAGGAACAGCTCAGATATTCTCCACCCTCGTTCCTGCAGGCTGGGATGTACTGCACATTCCCACAGACCCAAATTCCCCTGCTAGGCTCAATTACAGCAATCAGGCTTCACGCTCTTTTCAATGGCTCTTCTGCCTCTGACTCCATAAGCCCACCATGGTGGGGCCAGAAGTAGCAGCTTTCCCAACAGTGTTGGGGAAACGATACAGCTAATTTGGCTACACCAGTCCTGTGGGCAGGACTCTATGAGGTGGGCATGTAAAGTGGTGTAGAGGGTCCACGGGCTTGTCTCTAAGGGGGTTGCCCTCATCAGAGATGTTTGGGAAGTACCCTGGCTCTGTCCTCTAGCAAGGTGGTTGCAGCAGAGAGCTGATGGCAGGGCCTTCAGCTTGCAGCAGATTTGCTCTGGTGCAAGGAAGGGCTGGGGAGAATCAGGCCAGTGTGCATTTCTCTTTGCTAACACATTGGCAGCTTCTCAATGAATAAAACCACTAGAAAACAAATCTGGAACAGCCCTTGGCTGCGGTGGCCAGACCTTGTCTGTTAACTGGGCTGAAGAGTACCAGCTGCTCTGCTCCTGCCCCGGGGAAGAGAGGCCCTTCTGCTGTGGTCTGGGGACTAGAAATGAGCCTGAACCAACCCCTGCAAACTGGGATGGTTTTAGACTCCAGCTCTGGATCCAAATCCAAATTTCATGGCTTTACATGCTGCCTGAACCAATGTCTTGGCTCCAAATACTTTCCTGCTCTAAAAGGGCAAATAATATGGTGGTGACAAACTTTTTTTTCTGTCCCTGCCTCCACATAACGCTGAGTTTTGAGGTGCTCTACCTTGGGCTCCCCAGCTGCATCGCTACAGCCAGGACAGTACATGCATTTAAGTCTCTTTTTTTCACCCCTCTGTCAGCGGGTGCTGACTTGGCAGAGTGACCTGCCTGGTTTTGTGCAGCAAGTTGGGATGCATGGCGTGTGGTTCTCCACCCATCAGTGCTTCCCCATGCCAAGCTATGTCCCAGGAGGAGCTGTGCTCACAGGGGCAAAGCTTGCTGGCAATGGGGAGTCAGCATCTGCTTAGCTTATCCTCCATCCCCACTGATGCCTGGGGACCCTTTTCTGTATCTTGCTGATGATCTCCTCCTGAGCTTGGCCCACTCCCCAAGCCCTGTAACTTGTGTCTGTTGAGCCCAAGGATGTTGTGGAGCTGAGCTGTGCCAGCCCCAGCAATGCAACACAGATCTCTGCATCCCACAATACCTGGGTCCAGGCACCTTCCAGCGGTGCCAGTTCACAGCATGGCTCCCTGTGGTAGATGGTTTCTAGTTTGGAAGAGCAGCCTCTAGGGCAGGTAATACTGGGAGCTCCACTCGTAGGAGGGGCCTGGGGAGGGGGATGAGGACAGAGGAGAGAACATATAATTTTGTCTCTTAAAAGGTATTAACTCACCCTTTCTCTAAAAAAGATTGAGTTTGGAAAACCTCCTGCTCTTCCTGTGTTTTCTAGTGATGTGTGTGCAGCAGTGGTGTAACATCAGTAGGCACCAGCTGTGGTCAAGAAGGGCCCTGCATCTGCTCGGTGAAACCCAGAGATATCTCAACTGTTCATCAATGGGCAAGTTTTGGTAGAAGGAATTTATTTTCCCATTTGTCTAAACCTCACCAATGTTTCATAGTTCAAAAGACATTGCCTAGCCTTGCTATACATTGAAAAGTGAGGGAGTGCATCACCTGATGTTTGCTTCACCCTCTTCAGATGAGAAACACGGGGTTAATTGCTTGCAGTGGCTTTGTCCCAGGTTTGGCCTTTGTGCTGGTGACTTTGGTGGTCCACAGACCTCACTGGCCCACAGCCTGTGATAAGCAGCAAGAGCCATTCAGGGTGTCACAACACCCCTGCCTTTCCCTGGTGGCTGAGGACACAGTTGTCCCTCGAGGGAAGGATCCAGCAGCACTGAGCCATGGCAGAGTATGTACTCCAGATGTGTTGCAAAGTCTTGGGAGCAGCGGAGGAGATGGGTCAGCTGAAATCCTGAGCAGTGCTCAGCAACATCTCTGAGGTGACCCCAAAGCTGTTGCAGTAGGTCTCATCCCTTGAGCCATGCTCCCTGAGTAAACTGATGCTCAGCTCTCCCCCTGCTGCTGTCTCCCACCCCTTCTCTCCTCCTAGGATTCCCCTCCTGAAGCCGCCTCAACCTGCTGTGGCACCTTCTGTCAAACACTTCACACGTTTGTCACCAAAATGTTTTGGCAGCAGCAGCATCTCTAGGTTTTGACATAATCCCGACAGGAGACTTTCTCAATTATTACTAATGGAACATTATGCTCCTCTTTGGGAACTCCTGCATGAATAAAAAGGGTCATTAATGACATCTGCGCAGAGCCCGGAAATTATTAGTCAATGCTGATACGGTTTTATTTTATTTTTTTAATTTTTACATATATATTTTCTTAAGCTCCTGGTAATTTCCCACCTTGCCTCCCACCCCCTTCTCCAGAGTCTCCTGTGCAAGCTGGAGCTGAGCTGGGTTATTGTTAATGTTCTTGCTTTTGTGCAGGTAAATGCTATTCCACTCCCACCCTTCCTTCCCTTTTATTCCCTTTTGGCTTCTTTAAAGACTGTAGCTCTTGTTTCAGTCCCATGAGATCCCATTGCACCTTTCCCTGGGCTTGATTTTATTGCCAGTCAAGCTCTTGGACTTGGAGAAATCAATATTGCCCTGGGCCTACCAAGGCAGCGCTGGAGGGGGAGCAGTAGGACCATGTCCTGCTGCCTGTGGCCATCAGGATGGCCTGTCCCCTTTCTGTGCAGGAGACTGATGGCACACAAGAGATGCTAGGAGAGGGACTGGAGTCCCAAGTGCCACATAGCATCATCCAACAGGGAAGCTCAGCTTAGATAATTTTAGAGGACTTTCTGGACAGCAAACTACTGTTTTTTGTTTTTTTTTTTTTCTCTTTCTGCCAGGTATTCAGTTCTCTCTACTCAATGCCCCTGAAAATGGCCCAAAGTAGGCTTTTTTTTTTTTCTCCAGAATAATGCAGCAATTTGAGAAACTGGTACTTTGTAAGAGAAAAGGTGCCTGTGACAGGGCCCTACAGAGATGTGACAAAAAAGAAGTCCCTGCCCTGAGCCACATCAAATGCAAGTCATAACTGCTGAAGAGGTGACCAGTGCACAGCCTGTGTGGATAACAACATGTGGGTACAAGACCTCAGATGATGGCACCATCAGTGGCACACTTGGCAGGCCAAAACTGAGAGGCCATTCCTTTTGCTGCATTGCTGTGCCAGCACATGTGGTTTGGAGGCACATGGAATTTTTTATTCAAAGACGGAAAGGAGAGGTTTGGGTCAATGGTTTGGCTTTTGGAGGGATCTCTTATGGCCTGTGGAACAGGAGAAGTTGTGATGTGTCAAAGGTTGATTTTAATTTCTGGGTTGGTATCAGTCCAACCAGAAGCTGAGAAGCTGAAGGTGGTGGTGCTCCATACCCAGCAAGGAGGATCTCTGCTTCCTGCACACCCTACAAGATACCTGTCTCCATGATGAGTGTTTGTAATGCTGACATTACATCTCTAATGTAATCTATAATCTAATGTAATCTCTAATCTCACATCTCTGATGTGGGACTCTTCCCCAGGCCATAGTCTGAGACCAGAGGAGATGTGGCTGCTGTGGGGCTTGGCTTGCTCAGCAAGGCACACACAAGGCAAGGGGCACCGCCTGTGGCGAGGGTTTTGGCCCGAGTGGGAGATGTGGCTATTCTCCCACCCAGGGCCTGGACTCACTGCAGAGAAACTGTGTCCCCCTGGGGAAGGTCAAGCAGGGATCACTGGCCACGATTCAAACCTGGCACTTGGGGTAAAATGTCGAGGCAGTAACTCTAAAATAAAACCCTGCTAAACAAGAAATAGACTCCTTGGAAAAAAAAAAAGTCCCTTGGAGAAAAGATATTTCAACCCCTTTTTGATTTATGACCTACTATAGGATATTGAGACATTATTTACAATCGATATATGCTCCTGCAAGACTCCCGCTGGAGCCATAGACCCTGCCTGTTAGAGTGGAGACCGGTCAGCCTGCTCCACTGGAAGTGCCAGCCTTGTCCTGCTGGAACAGGCTATAAAGCTGGCCGCAGCTGTATATCTTTCAGAAAGTGGACCTGGTTACACATGTCTTTGGGCAGCTGACACAGGGATATAGTTTAGGGCTAAGACAGCAGTTCAGTAGCAGAAATCAGCATTCCTCAACCTTGCCAATAATGAAATCTCTTGCGCAACATAGAGGGCTCCGTGGCCTTAAAGGTGCAAAATGGAGTTGTTCTGTTGACTTACAATGGAATTGGGCCAATTTTGAAGCAAGCGCTGGATTTTATTCCTGGATTTTATCTTTAAAGGGGGATTTGCAAACACTTTAAGAGGGGGAAAAAATTCATTCAGCGTAAAATTGCGTCCTGGCCGAATTCCAGTTTGGGTAATTACATTCTCTTTCTGTAGTGGCTGCAGGACAAAGGGCCATTCATCACGCTCCAAAGTGCTGCAAAGGGCTCCCGTGTTCCACCAGAGAAGTGCCTGCATTTGAATCCAAGCGAGAAAGTTTTCTCCCTGTGCTTGAGGCCGCTCCAGAGAGTAATGGAGCTTGGCGCTGCTTTAGGATCCTTTTGGGTGAGATATAGGGGCAAGCACCTTGTCATGCGTCGCTCAGCCTCCAGCAGATCTGGGTAAGTAGGGCGCTCAGCAGAACAGGCTCCTTCCAGCCTCCCGTGGCTCGCCTCTCACCCCGAGGACATGCTTGGCTTTGCAGAGTGCTGCTGGAGCTCCAGGGGATCTTGCTGGAGCAGAGGATCTGGATTTTCTCTCTCCAAACCTGCCATTTTGGAAAGGCCTATAGACAAAAGGCTGGGTCGCATCCAGCTGAGTGGGACTCCAAGGACTTGTGCTGCATTCAGAAGTGGTGCTGAGGAGCCTAGAAGGATGCATGTACTCTGCCTTCCTCCTCCCATGTCTCCATACATCCAGAGAAGGAATATTTGCAACCCTTCCTCCAGCTTTCCATGGGGAAAACGCCTAACCAGTGGTCAGAGTTAAACAGCAGGCCAGCAGTTTTCCACAGAAGCAATTCAGCAGCAGAGCAAAGCACCAGAGCGTTGCTTCCTGATGCCCCTGATCGGTCTCTTTGCAGCCGCTCTCCCTGCGTTGAGAGAGAGTGAGGCCCCGTAGCAGTGCTCAGGTAGAGGCCACGTGAGGAGGTGGCAGCAGCAGCCTGGGGTGAGGAAGCATGTCTTCGTGCCACCTACCAGCTGACCTGCCAGGGAGCATCCTCGGCCTATGTGCCTTGAGAGTGTCCCTTTAAAGCAATTTGTAGACTGTTATCCTGTATCATTAACCTAATTAGTGTAATTGCCACCATTTATGTAATGAGTATAAATACTGGAGGAATCCCATAATTAGAAGATGTAATTAGGTAATTAATAGATGACATGGTAACAAAAATCCAGGGGAAACTTTGCAAGGTGGACACTGTGTGTGTCTGGGCACGTGTGCACATGGCTACTCCGAGACACTGGTCCTGCCAGGGTCTGTCACAGATGTGCTCTGCAGTTGGCTTCAGCCTGGAGCTCCTCTGTATTATGCTGGCAATGCAAAGGGACCTTCAGGTGATGCAAGAAGGCTCTCTTGGATCTCTACAGATCTTGCAGAGGAGCTCTGGAGAGCCAGGGTTTGCTTAAGGGGTAGAGCAGAGCTGTGGCCATTGCCTTGCCATACTGATACCCTTTGCTTTCAGATCCTGGGAGAGGCAAGGTGAATTTAACAGGGGTCTGAGACTTTCCCCATACATAAGCTGGAAGGTGGCTTGAGATCATGTTTGCCCCAAGGTGTCTCCCTGCCACAGCCAGCACTGGAATAGCATAAGGGCCAGCTCCTGCACATGTAACCTGCCTGACTGGAGGGATGAGAAGGAGCCCCAGGGTTGTGCTCAGCTGCACGATAAAGTCCCATTTTAGTTCTCTTGTGGGTTTCGCTTAGAAAAGTGACCAGAACTGGAAATTGTGTTAGTGCTGTGGAGAGCTGATAAGGTTCCTGCTGTGCCTGAGGAGCACTTTTTTAGAGGTTCATGAGTTCTAAGTGCTTTAGCTGGTTTCTTTCTAGTTCTTGAAATGTTGACTTTTTTCCTGCTGCTCTTTGTTTCTTGCTCCTCAAAGCCTGTTGGCACTTCTAGAGTACTATGTGTCCAGATTCATTTGAAGAAAATGAATCACAGTTAAGGAAAGGGGTTGTTTGTTTTTATTTTATTTAATTTGGTTGTTTTTGTTCTTGTTGAGGATCATTTGGATTCCCAGTTGGCACCTGCCAGGAGGAGTTGCTACCACCAGCTTTGTGGTAGGAGAAATCTCCCCTTTGCATGCAAATGCCTCTCTAACATTGCAAAGCAGTGGCTGGCTGAAGGGACCATCAAGCTGGGATTTGCACAAGTTTTCCCTTTTGGATCTGAACATATAAGGAAGGAACTGACTTGAAAATACTAGTGTGGGTGAGCCAAGCCAACTCTGACCCATGTAACAAAAGACATCTTTCAGACACCAGACTCCAGCCTCCTAAATCAAAGCTCCCATCCAGTTCTTAAAAAAATGAAAAGGGGATGCAGCAATATCATAATGGCAGGTTGGAGACCTGAGGCACTTGGTCTGGGGAACAGTCTCTGATGCTGAGCGATGCTTGGATCCTGCTCTGTGCCAGAGGAAGAAAATTGACTTGACAGTCTGTCCTGATCCACATTTAGCTGGGCTAAGAGGGGGCATAAACGATGAGTATCTTGGCTCTAGGATGTCTCCTCTGCAGAGGAAACATTGACTAATCTGTGATGGTTTATCTTGAGGAAGCCATCAACCTTGTGGCTTTTACTCTTGGCCTCTCTACCTCCCTTTTGGAATATGTCCTCTCCAGAAGTTGAACTACTTTGCAGTCCTTGGAGGAGCACTGCAGCCAGTGAGGGGTGACCCCAAGACCCGCAGCACTGGAAGCACCGGCACGTAGGAGAGGTCAGAGGGGAGCTTGTGCAGGCATTGGGTGGTCAAAGGCTGCTGAGTCCCCGGGACCAGCAGCTAGAGGGAGATATGACCTCACGCTGAGCGCCAGCCTCGTCTGTGCCGTGGATTCCTGTCATAGAGCCAAAGAAAATCCTCTGGCTTTGTAGCGTTTAGGGTCCATGTAACGAACAGCCATAATGCAGACTTCATTACATAGCATAAGTAATTCTGGAGATTAAAGACTTTTAAAATGGCTCCTGCTGGAATTTCTGCCAAAGTATTTCTTAGTCTCTGTCTACATGGGAAGTTTTATCAGGTGTATCATGATCAGTATATACAGGTCCAGTTACGCCAGGAAGGGTCTGTCTAGACATTTTAATTCCAGTATAAAAAGGGCCTTTTTTTCCTCTAGCTTCAATTTGCTTGCAGATGCCCTTTACAAAATCAGGGCCTGGTTCATGGATGTAAGGGCCTCCTTGTATGGAGCACTATGTTTAGATGTGTTTGAATTCCCACTCTAGACTGCACCAAAGCCCACTCTGCCCTGAGGCCAGGGGTTTCTGCTCCTGATGTGGCCCTGGTTCACGGATGTGGACGTGGATTGGTGTTTGGCAGCTGCTGGGCTGAGGTGGCTCTTTGTGCCCAAAGGAAGCACGTGGTCTTGCAGGACACTTCTGCAGTCCTTTGGCTTAAGCCTGCTCTGCCCCTCTCTGCTTCCTGGGCCCTTGTCCCATGATCCCTATCCTCACACCCCAACAGGATGTGTCCCATGGGGCACCATTCAGTGAAGTCTTTCCCAGCTAAACCTCCTGTTTCATCTAGCAAGCTGGTTTGGGGTTTTGCCCAAATTTGTAAGACCATGTTGCATTTTAGTTCATTTTCTATCTAATGAGCTTTGAGTCCCAAATGATTCCAGCCTCAAAACTTGCTTTGAGGCCTTGAAGACTCTTGAGATCAGCCCACTGGCTTTGCAGAGCTGAGCAGAGGTGCTACACCTCCTAACCCTGCAGTCGTGGAAAGTGGCTCCTGGATGCTGCCTCTCTGAGTGATAGCCTCTGAGGAGTATCTGTCTCCTCCTGCTTTGGACCATCACACAGGTGAGGATAACTGCCATTTCTACATGTGCTTTCCTTGCCTTTGTCCTCATCAGGCACCAAGCAGTGATTTATACTTGGACCTACATCAAACTACCCCAACACAGACCTCCACCATGAGTGTGCAACAGCCGTACTTTGTCACTTGCTCTCCTTTATGATGAAAGCTCTTTTGCTGTGTTTCTGTCTCCCCTTCAAGGTCTAACTCTGCCTGAGTCTTGCCAAGTTTCACTTTGTTCCTGTATTTCTTGATTTCTAAATGTGTCTTCCTTTGCTGATCTCTCCCTCACCTCATCTTGTTTCTTTTGTAGTCCTGATGTGGTTTGAATGATTGTCCCACCTTTGTTTTACACTCTATTTAAAAAAAAGCTGAATTTGCCTCCATGTTCAAGTCCTTAAGCTCTTCAGTTGTGTTGAGCATGTTAACAGTACTGTAGTTCTGGTCTAGATTTGTGCATCTTCTCTAGCTGACTTGATTTATCTATCCAGGATCAATCTGATGTTGTCTTCTAGAAATGGGCAGCTGTTTGCCAAAGCTGTGACTAAACAAGCATCCAAGGAAAGCCCCAGGAGTGGGTAGAGGCTTGGGTGTAAGAAGCCTGCAGTTGTCTGGAGGAGGAAGAGGGAGCAAAGCTTTAATTGGGAGCAGTTAATTATGTTAAGGTTTGTCCTGATTAAAAGCAAAATGGATCTGAGGAAGTCACATGGCTTGTGTTAGGTGAGAAGATCCCGATGTTGTCTTCTTTCTTTTTTTTTTTTTTTCTCTCCTAACTATCTCTGTCCACAGATTTATTGGAAGTCAGGTTGCCAGGAGAGCGTTACCAAATAATTATCCTGTGCTACCTTACAGTAACCTTTGCAAGAAAGTGTTTAGATAGAGAAACTCCCTGAACTAGTCATTAATATCTTATAGGTCA
This sequence comes from Merops nubicus, assembly GCF_000691845.1. NCBI lineage: Eukaryota > Metazoa > Chordata > Aves > Coraciiformes > Meropidae > Merops > Merops nubicus. The sequence goes on from NW_008630289.1 coordinate 63,466, forward strand.
GAGTTACGGATGTTGCATTGTGATGAAATATGTATTTCTTCCTATTTCTTAGGAAAATGAGCTTGTGAGAGTAAGATTTATGATGATCTTAATTAGTTATTTCCTAGCTTTCACAATGTTTGGGTTTGAGAGATGATATGATAGATAATTAACTTGTTGTCACACAGTGACTTTTAAAATGAAATGTTTGTTCTCAAAATATTATTTATCTCAATATGCATCATATGTGTGCCATAGTACATACACACATGTATATATAGATAGCTAAATGCATCGTTGCAGCGTTCCCTGCACCAGCTGCAGGAGTGGAGAACTCGGGGTGATGCTCCTGCACCAGCCACCATCCCAGGCCCCGTGTCAGGCTGAGCAGAGGGTGCAGCCAGCGCAGCCCTGCCGAGGCAACTGCTGGCACGTGGCTGCTGTTCTTGCTGTGTTTGTCCTTCCCCTCCTGCTGGAATGGGAACCCACAGAGGGGATGGGCGTTGGCATTCTGCACTGCCCTCTCCTGTGTGGGTTTATGGGTTAATGTGAAGGCCAGAGATAAAGCATCTTCCTTGGCTTTTTGGTTCATCAGCAGATGCAAGATGCCCACGTCAGCTCTGGGTGCTTCCACTCACCCCAGCAGTGCGGCAGTCAGGAGGGATGTGGGATGTATTTGTGATGCATTTTTTCTCTGCTTTGCCCTAAAAAAAAAAAAAAAAACAAAAACCAAAAACAAACAAACAAACAAAAAACAAAAAAAGGAAACAAAACAAACAAACAACCCAGCAGGGGACAGCAGCCCAGCTTCTCCAAGGTCCTGTGCTAACAGTTTTTGGGAAGTCTTCCAGATCAGTAAGCTCCAGGGACACCTACTAGTAACACAGCACTGCTAAGAGGTGCAGGTTTGTGACATTTTTCACTGAACTAGTAAACTCTAAATGAAGTGAACTACATCCCTCATTGCTACAACCCTTGGGGCCAGAAGGGGTTGGAGAGAAGCTCCAGGGAAAGCAGAGGGCAGATTTTCATTGACCCCATGGGATGCTGGATGTGGTCCCTGAAGCCGTGGCTGCTGCAATGCCCGGTCGCTGCAGGGAGCAGAGCTGCTGCAGAAGGAGAGGTCACCTGGAAGTTGATATTTTTTCTTTTTTCTTTCCCTTTCTTTCACATTTTTCATCAAAGCTTTATAAATAACAGACAAAACCCCTGGGGAAAAACCTCCCAACCAGCTGCCCGTTGCAAATACTGCAGGAAACAGGAGGCGGGGAGGAAGAGGGAAGGAAGGCTAAATTTGGTGGCTTTTATTTTTAACAGGGGCTATTTCAATCCATTTTAAACCCATGTAAAATAATTTAGAGCCATGAGAAACTTTTGCAAGCACCGTAGTAGTCTGTTGAGCCGAGCACTTGGTCTGGCTGGCGTGGCACAGACACAGTGTCTATGTCAGCCCCTGCTCTGGGAGATGATGGCTCAGACACTGCCAAGGCTATCGTAGGGACAGGGAGCTCAGGGACAGAGATGAAGTAATAGTTTTTTCAAGGCCTCACAAAATTTTTCTAGCAAAGCCAAGAGAGGCTCGAAACTTTCCAAAGCAACCAAAGGATGCATCTGCAAGGCCTCGCATTTCTGCAGGGCTGTTGTACTTGGGTCCCTGGTTCAGCACAGTAAAGTTTAACTTAATAAATCCAAACAGCCAAGAAGAAAGCACACCCCTGCTTTCATTTTACTTTTGAAAAAAATTCCATGTCGACCCTTTTCCTCCCAACTGGCCCTTGGCAAAGCTTGCTGTTTGCAACACCTGAAGTCAAGGCATATAAATGACTTGGCAGCATCGCTCTAACGTTCCCCTGGTGCTCTTCGGAGAGCGAGGGTGTTAACCTTGGTGTCCTGGCCATGTGCCAGCCCAAGTAATTACATTCGGCCTCTATAAACGAGCCCCATGATCACAGCCAGGGAGCTGCAGCATCATTTCCTCTGGCTGCATGGTGGTGCACCATGGCACCGGCTGCATCTTGGTACGTGGCGTGGTGTGGAGGACAGGCACAGGGAGCAACGTAGGCTTGGTCATGCTAATGCTCTGTCAAATTGCTTTGGGGTTACAGGTGCTGTTCAATGAGTCTGGTTCTTGATGCTCCTGCTCCTGTGTTGGGAAAAGGGAGAGCAGAGAGGGCAGAGCTGAGTCGGATCAGGCTCCTTACCCCAACAGGGTGACCTGATAAATTGCCACCAGTCAGCTGAGCCTCGGTAGCAGCCTCTCAGCTCGCGGCTAAAATTAGCTGAAGTGGCATGAAGAGAATTGCTGAAACCTCCACGAAAGTGATTTAAACTGAGACACGTGACCTTGCATTTGTCACGGGCTGAAGCACACGCGGGCCTGTGAGCACGGTGCAGGTGAGGTGTGGCACCGTGTTAGGCCCTGTAGGCTTGAGCTGGAAGTAACCCTGTGGTTGGATTTCATGTTCTACCTGTAACCTGGTCCCATCAGCACTGACTCTGGTTAACCCCTTCCGCTGGGATCCATCTTAAGCAGTCTTCAGCTGGTGTCTGGTTATAGCAGGAACAGACCTTAGTGTGCAGGAAGTGATAGTTTAAGATCAGGTATAATGTGTGGGCCAACTGTGCTGTATTTCCCCATGCAGATGCCAAACCAACCATGCCTAATCTGAGATGAGATGGAATGTACGTCTGCATAGAGGAGATAAATGATAAAGCAAAGGGGTTGGAAGGTCTAAGCAGGAGAAGGTGTGGTGGCACATTCCAGACCATCTTGTCATTATCCCTTTCAAAGGTCGGCTACTTGATCTTTAATTTCTGAGACCAGGTACTAAGGGCTTTGGGATCACTGTGCTTCTTCAATGCATCCAACAGCTGAGCCCCTCCTTCCAGCCCTTCCCAGGCTGGCAGCAGAGGCTGCAGTGCCTGGGGTTGCCCACGGTGGAGTGGTTCCACCTTTGCATGGCTGTTCTGTGTGTGGGAAAGGATTTCCAGAAACAATTGACCAAATGAAACCTCTGTAATGCTTCTAAATACTCAAACACATTAGACATGCCTGCCCAGCTCAGAGATAAATTAGAGCTATTATCACTAGAGCCCAGACAAACAAATGGAGGGCTCTCTCTAAACAAGCCATTCACACAAGAGACTGGATTTACAAGGGTCAGGGAAGCAGCATGAGCTGCAAACACCTGCTTTCTTTTGGTACCTATTTAAATTGGCCACGTTGACTGGTGCAGAAAGAGGGTAGAAGGCACAGCCCTGCCCTTTAGGATCTGGGGGATCACTTCCATGCAGGGACTGTGGTGCCATGGTTGGCATTTTGCTCTCCACACCTGCAGTCAAAGCTGGAAGTCAGACTCTGATCCCTTTTGCTTTTCTCCCGTGTGACTGCTGGAAGATGGAGGTGTTGGAGCGCATCAGGGATGCCAAGGCCACTTTGCTTTGCCCTTGGGTTTTTGTTTCTGTTTCCAAGGAGGATGGGGAGCTGAGTTGGTGGTAAGGTGGTGTTGAGAGAGAGGTCAGTTTAAATCAGCATCTTGGGCATCAGCAAAACTGCCTGAAAGGGTAAACAGAAGACAGCGTGTGTATTTTGGGCTTGGTTTTGTGTGGCAGCTAAAGGAAGGAAGGAGAAGATGCAGAGACTAGAAGGAGTAAAGGGAAAAAAGGGCTGTGCAGCACCGTGACCCTCACCCTGTCCTGGCAGCTCAGGCCAGCATCGCCCACAGAGGCTGTGATGGAGAGCGTTCTTCTCCTCTGAGAGATGCTCTTGAACCCAAATACTTGATCCTGAACCAGCGTGTCGCTTTTTGGAAGACATCCAGTCTCCATGCATGACCTCTGACTGATGATAAATTTGCCATTTCCCTTGGTAACCGGACCTGGTGATTAACTGCTCTCACTGTTCAAAATTGTCTTTTATTTCCCATTCAAGGTTCCCTCACTCAGTGTTGTCAACTCTCACTATTTATTTTGGGTTTTGCTGCTTACTGTGAGCTTTTACCTGTGAGCCTAACGAACATGCCAATCTCAGCTATTTTCACTCTGTGGGTATCTGGGATCAAGTCACGACGAAGATTTTCTTTGACTGCTGAGCAGACAGAGCCCTTTCAGTCTTTTGCAGGGTTGAGCACAGGCAAAGCAGAAGCTGTGCTCACCACTGCCTTGAGCATCTCACAGTGCGTGCATTTTTATTTAAAGTCCCAGCCTCTGGACTTACACCATTACAGGGACCTCCCACTTAATTTTTGCAGAAACCTGAAAATGTGACACAAAAGACAAATTAAGAAAAAACAAAACAAACCACACCTAATCTGCAGATTTTTTTTTTTTTTTTTTTTTTTTTATGCAGGTCCAAGTTTGTGATATTTTGGTTTACTGTGAGCAGAAGCGGGTGGGTGGATACTGGCTCAGTGGCTACCTAGCAAAGCTGTGAACTCGCCAAGGAGATACAATGGGGCTCAAGGGGTCTCTCCTTCCATGTATGCATGCATGGCTCCTGCAGGCAGGGTAGGCTGACCTGAAATTCCCACAGCTCTACCACCTGCACAGTAGCAGAGTAGGTTTAGTTGATGCGGGTAGCCTGTCTGGCCTTGACAGCTCTGAATTTCAAGTCTTCACCATCTGCAGGTTCTCCTGCGTTGCTTGCCAGGCTGAGGAGCACACAAATGGCTTCACCATCAGTATCAGGCCGGTGGAGAGAGGAGGAGTTTGTTTTCTAGCTTCCTTTGAGTGTGAGAGTTCTGCTGTGTTGTGTCGACCTCCCTCTGCTGTGCTAACGTGCTTCAGTAATCCCACGGCTCGGGCTTTGTTTGTCTTCCACCGTGTTTGTCACCCTCCCCGTGTCTCCTGGCAGCACTGTGGGATGGAGCGCTGTGGTGGCCACCTCTCATGGCCATATTGGGGTCAGGCTGGCTGTGGCAGAACTCCCAGGGAAAGCTGGCAGGTTCTCTGAAAGGGGCAAATATACTCCAGGAGTGTTTCAAATGGAAACAGCAAGATGCCTTGTTTAAAAATCTTGAAATGATGCGTTTCACTTTTCTTTATATTTCCTCATAGGAAAAAAAACCCAACTGTTTGTGAAGTTGGATCCAGAGCAATAGTAGCTTTGGTGGCTGAACCCCAGCAGGTTTTCTGTTGATTTAAAAATTCAGCAAGTCCTACTAATTGCAGCCTGCTCCTCTTAAGTTTTGTCAGTCTTTCCATAGAAGCTCTACCTCATTCACCATTTCCAGGCTTCAAGATTTAGGTACTGTTACCTGCTATTTCTGCTTCTAAGAGGACTCTGGAGGCTGGGAGTTTGGGAGCATGCTTCTAACCACTGTGGATATTGTGCGTATGTGTTATCCCTTCCACAAAAGTCATGCTGGTGGTCAGGCCCTGAAATGCTTGTACATTTATTTAAAAAATAAAATAAAAAGCCTTGGTAAATAGGGGTTGATGTCTTTTAGGTGCTGGGAGAAAAAGTGTGTGTACATGTGGTAGACATGCACAGGTTCACGTGGCATCCTATAAGGTGGAAGAAGGACCCACTGATAGCATACACCTATGGTTATGAGGTTTGCTTCTCAGTTATCATATGAGGACTAAACGAGGGTGTCAATAAAATATTCTGTGATGGGCCTGTAAGACAGCGGTGACTTCTGTGTTATGAAGAGCAGAGGAGGTAGGTTGTGTCCATCTGGCACAGTCTGACGAACCTTGGAGAGGCTGCTTTGCCCCAGTTTTCAGAGAGTGGTGCTTGAAGATGCTCAGCTCTGCTCCCACCCTGCTATCCAGGCACTAAGGGTCAGGAGAGAGACTGCTGGGGGCTCAGCTCCTTGGAAAATTACCTTGCTTATTGATGTGATGGCAAGGGAGAGGTTTGTGCTTAGATGTCAGTGAATTAACAAATTAGAAGAAAAGAATCAAACTCTAATGTTCTTTATTTTCTGAAAAGCAGACACAGTCTTGGCTTTCATTTACTGCAGGAGCAATTGAGATGTTTTTCTAGCAGAGATCAGAGCTAGTGAAACCCTGTAAGAAAGAGACCATGCCTCAGGCAGCAGGCAGACAGACAGACAGTGCAGAGGAAACAGAAGCAGTGGCTGGTGTTTCAGCACGTTTACAGGAGCCAAAGAGCAGAGGCTGTGGGGCTGGTCTGGGGAACCCCAGGCCATAGAACTGGCTTTCTTCATCCCACAGCAAATGCTCTTAACATTGACCAAGACACGTTTGTTCATGTTGTTGCCCCTGGAGTCACTGTCTGAAAAGCACTTTATGAGGCAACAGAAACACAATGTTCTATTATTTTTGTTGGCTAGAGCCATTCACGCATTTTCTCTGCAAAACGGGTACCCTCCCTCTTTTTTTGTGTTTAGCTGTTTGTGCTTGCCTAGTGTTCCCTGGCCATCCAGCATCTAGCAAAATAAGATGCTGATCTTGTCTGAGGAGGTAAAACGGTGCAAATTACCCTCATCTGGAAACCTTTTGAGTTTGAACCTGAGTGCTGCACTTCTGCTGTAGATCGGTGTCCAAGCTGGTGGAGCTAATGACCTGAAACTGCAGGGAAGTTTGGACACAGGCTGCAACTCCATCTCCCGGTAATGCATTTCTCAGTGGATTAGGAGAAGCTTCCCTGGCAAACTGGGAAAGGGTCCAAGCTGGGGAGGTGGTGTGATAGGAACTGACAGGGCTGGAAATTTGATTTCTGACTCTTTGTGCGTGTGTTTCTTGTGAAAGAAGAAGAGGGAGAGGGAGCCAGGAGTACTTTGAATCCTGCAATCATTAAAACCAATTCCAATTTTCCTGCCCCTGCCCACCTCCTGATATGTGTGTGAAACAATCTTTACAGCTACACAGCCATCAGATGGTATCGACCTGGCGGTGGAAATTGCTATTGACTGCTGCTGGTGCTGCTCTCTGCACTTCCGTGGCTTTTAAAGCGACACTCTTCAGGTGATATCACTTTGCAGCTGCTACAGCCTGGGAAGCCGTGCTCCAGGGGCATGGAAAGAGCACGTGTGGGCTTGGCGTGTGCGTGTGCCAGCAACAGATGCCACTCCTCTTTAGCCAGGTGAAGGGCGTTTGAACAAGCAGGAAGACATGCTCACTGCAGAAGCTTTTGCTTAATGGGAAGATAGGGAAATTTGATTATATTTTTGTCTTTAGTCCATCAGGAGGGAATTCTTGTGTTGCACCACAGATTTTTCCTGCTGCAATTCCAACAACAAGCCAAGACCATTCTTCTATCCTCATAAAGGATCCATCTCGTCCTACATCAGCTGAGAACTAGAGACATCGATTTCTTGTTTTAAGAGATTCTGATTCCACATTACAAATTCTCTCTCATCTGCTCTGAGTTGCAATGAAAAGAAAAGCAGGAAATAACAATATTTGCCTTTTAATGCAAATATTTTGTGCAGCCTAAAGAGCTCCCTTCATCGTGAAGCAAGAGAACAGGGCTCTGGCTCAGGACTGCAAAAATACACATTTTGTTTCTTCTGAGGCAAGGTAGTTGATGGTATTTAGTTATTCTAGCACTTGGGGTTGGAGTTCAGTGGTGGTGAGAGGAGATGGTAAAAAAAGGCATGTAAAGCTAGGGTTAGAGTCTGATCCCAGCTCCACAGAGTAAATCTAGTGTGATGCTATTCTCTTATTGCTGGTATCACTTGAGTTTCTGGTGTAGAGAAAGACCTGGGACTGCAGGGAGTCAGCCTAACCGTTCCTACACAGTGGGCCTTGCTCTAGCTTGCTCTGTCATTGAAATTACTCACTTTGATAACCTGACATCAAAATGCAGGTATGTCTTCACCACTGTGAACCAAACTCTGATCCTGGTGAAAGTCTCTGCTGCCATTGCTTGGGTTTATTCATTCACAGAGAAACAGTGCAGTGAAGGTCCCTGTCCTGCCTGCAGTGGAGATCTGGCAGAGGCTGTCTTCTTCTAGAGCAGGCTGTGATGGTGGAGTCTCCCAGGAGTTGTTTTCTTCTGGGATGTTACTCCAGGGCTGACAGCAGCACTGCAGCCTCCAGTCCACATGCATTCCATCTGCCAAGCACTGGCTTGGAGAATGCTGTATGAATAGGCTACAAAATTAGGCTGAACATGTTGTGATAAATAACACTTCTCTGATCACAAGTAAAGGAGGGCACTACCTGCAGTGGTCTGCCCTGTGCTCCAGACCTGGCTAAGCTTCCATCTCTCTTTTCTCGGCAGTCGGAGGTGCTGTTATGAAAGGAAATGCTATTTCTCACAGAGTTCTGCCTTCGCTCCTCCTCAAGACTCATGACTTTGAATTCAACCACATGGCAGTGCCCAGGAGCAGCACCTGGCCAGATGTGTCCAGTGTGTGTGTGCAAGGAGTTTCCCTTCTTGTCATCTGAAACAGTGACTGCCTAAAGCTTCTGAGCCAGCCCCTTCGCTCAAATGCAAATAGCCACTGCTATTAGCTCTGAGCAGTCCCTGGCAGCCTTGATTTCAGGTCACCAGACTGGCAAGCTGTGACGTTTCAGGAGATGTTACCTGTTGTTTCCCCACTCTCTAGCCCAAGCCTAGGAAACTCCTCTCCCTGGTTTACAGTGAGCTTTGGGATTCCTGTGGTGAGTCAGACCCTTCTCAGCCTGGCTCTGTCTCAGCTGAATGGGAAGAAGAAGTGGAAATACTAAGGGCTGGATGTTGAATGTGTGTCTTGGCGAGATACTTTGCATTTCCAGCTCCCAGCACTGAGCAGGCTGGGAAGGAAGATGGAGCAGGGCTGGGAGATGGGATTAACTGAGAGTTAAAAGACCTGTTGTCTGCTGTGGGCAGAGCTGAGGGCTTTGCAGTAGAGACAGTATAAGGCCTGGCCTTCCAGGAGTGGTTTAACATGCACACCACTGCCCTTCATGCTTGGGATAGTTCTCTGAGGAAAAGGTTCAGGACATCTCTGGGTTAGCACATGTTCCTTTGCTGCTTCTGCATCTGCTGCTCACCCTTGGGCTGGTCACAGGTCACACATTTGGTTGAGAGGAGTGGTGGTTGATGACTATAAAATACCTGTGTTCCCTTCCCTGCAAAACAAAAATGATGTGGATTCCTTTGCCTCTCCTGCCCTTCCCCTCTGCTCATGGCAGTCTGTATCTCTCAGGACACTGCTCCCATTTCTGTCCTTCCTCCCCATCCCTATCTGGCTGCTGGGAGCCTGACACTGCCTGTTCCATGGTGACAATAGAATATGGGTTGACCCTGCTCCTCCTTGGGGTCTGCCAGTGTCTTTCTCTCTGTCCTAATTCCTGTATTGCTCCAGAACTAGACTATGCAACTGGGAAAGAACAGTTAGCTCGAGGAAGGGTCTGAGCAGCCTGGAACACTGGAAGAGTTTTGGCTTTCTTATTTGAGGCAGGACAACATGAGCCAAGTGGGGTCTTCCGAGCATGGGCCTTGAAATTCAGGCTCCCATGCAACACCTACCTGGGGTCTCTAAAGTTTAAAAGCCAGGTCTTTACTGTGACTAAATTGGTACTGCTTCAAACAAGGTTTAATACTTTACATTCTTTGGGGATCCTGCCCAGTATGAGGCTGGGGAAAAAGCAGCATATTATTCATAAGTAGCTTTTTGAGTTTTACATGTCCTTTTGTCTTCCTCCTTGCCACAAGCACGGCACCTTCATCCTTTCTCCAGCCCTCTGGTAAATGTCTTCTGGCCTTCTCCCAAAGACTGCGATCCCTTGGACACCTTGACTTGTGCATTCATTAAGTGGAGGATGGGAAGGTGGAAGCTGCTGCTAAATAGACTGGTGAGGGAGGCTATAAGCTCATTCCACAGTAGCATCTAAGACCTCCACCTCCTTTGGCTCAACAGGACCTCCTTCCAAAGCTACCATCCCAGTGAACTTGACTTCCTATTCTCAGGGCTATGACTTTCCCTCCCTAGTGGGTGCTGAGTTGATGGGGTTGGTGGACCACCCACTGAACGTGAGTTCTAGGTGGCTTTGAGGTCACTGCAAGATGCATTTTTTCCTCTGCAGGCTTTGCTCTTGTCCAGAGCTAGTGACAACCTGTCCTTTCTAGCTTCCCCTCTGGAGAACAGTACCTAGGGAGGGCAACCTATGCCCCCAGCTTCCAGCTCCACATGTCCCACAGTAACCAGGTGCTGTTGGAGTATAGATGTGCCCTTATCAAACAAGCAGCCTTTGATAATTTCTCTTTCTTCCAGGCTTAACCTGCCTAAATCTTTTTGGGGTGAGATACGATATGTGACTTGACAGCAATTCTAGGTGAGATTTTTTTCCTCCTGGGAAAGCATGGTAACAAATTAAGCTTTGTGGGTTTTCTGACCAGTCAACCAGGGAAAGTAAAGTCCTTGGTGAACTTGGGCTGGATCTGGGGGCAGGAGGGCTGCTGCTGTGATTTGTCGTTACTCCCTTTGCAGCAGTGCCTCCTTACAATTGAGAGGCAAGTGGTTTTGACACCTCTTTATGACCTGGGAACCACAGGGAAGCAGTCGTGACTTGCGATCTGAAAAGACAAGGTCATTGAAAAAGGGGGTACAAGCATCTTTGGTTTGGCTGACCGTACAAGAGTCCAAATCTTTTGAATTCATAGGAATTAAAGTGAGCATTCTAGTTCTAGGTTGTTGGCTCTTTGAAATTCGGTGCTTCCCAAGGTGAAGTGCAATGTAAGGATATTACTGGGAAAGCTGTTGATGAGAGCACTAGTGAAAATAGATGTCTGGTTGTGAAGCCTATCTGTCCTACAACCTTCAGGGCCTGCCAGGGGACATGTTCCCTGGGCTGTGAAGAACCAATATGGGACACAATCATATATCAGGGATTGTATCGATCACTGTCTCAGACCCATTCAGCCAAGGGCACCAGCACCTTTTGGAGAAGAAGTGTTGCTCCTGCTCTGGGAGTCTGGGGAGAATGTTGAATGCATGTCAGCGATGGCGTGTGAGGGGGAGTGACTCTGTTTTAGGAAATGCTGGGCCCACGCTCGAACCAATTAGTAGAATGGAGCTGAGCAAAGTACAGGAGGGACCAGACTTGATAATAAGCAAAGTGCTTGAATATGGGAAGTTGGGGAAGAAGCCAAATGAAAATGAAATGAAAGGCTAAGGTCCAACTTTGGCAGTTGTGTAGGAAGGTTTGGACAGCTGATAATAGGAAAGACTGCAGGAACAATGGGTCAAAACCCCTGTGAGAGAGACTGGAGGAATCTGTGAACAAGCCAAGGGGGGGATTTTATTGAAAAGCAAGTCAGCAAATTGAAGCTGTTGGCTTGCTTACTACCATAGAGACCTAAGTCTCTCACTGTGACCTCTTTGCTCACTGCTTTGTGGTGATGGCCAGTTTGAGAGGTGCATGGCATGGTAGGGCTCTAGCTCAAAGATCAGCAAGGATCTTCTTGGCAGACCGTTGCACAAGGGGGACACTTACCACCAGTTTTACTTCCGTGCAGGGGCAGAGTGTTTGCTCTATCCCTTAATTCAAAACTGGTGAGAATTTTCTTTGGGGATGGCCTTAAAGCCTTCTTTTATGAGGGTGAAAATCAGAAACCTGTAGCTGAGCCTCTTCCTTCACAGCTTTTCTCAGTCTTGGAAATCTGTGGAAAGTTCAAGAGAGGAAAACCAGCTTCTGTTTGCCAATGAACTCCATAAAGACTAGTTGAAGCTAGACAATGTGTTGGAAAACATCCCAGACCCATGAGACTGCATCTGAGATGAAAAGAAAGTAATTCTAGATACCTGCAGTTCATGTGAGGCAGCAGGGGATTCTTTCGCTGTGCTCAAGGTAGATACTACGTGATGACCTTTGAGTGATAACCTTGGCTCTTGCTAGTGGTTCATGAAGGTAAGGCCCTTCTTGTCCCTCTGTTTCCTCACCTGTGGAAGGCAGCTATAGATATGCCTTCTTAGTAAATCATCTGCAAATGGGCTTACTACAAAAGTGAGCCCATACTGCTGGAGGTAAAGAGGAGGTCTCTTCTGGAGACCTGACTTGTGAGATCTCATGGAGAAGCTGTGGAAATGTAGTCATGTGTTTGTCCTCTAATGTGGCTTTCTCTTTTTAAAAGTGCTGTGCAGAATGTGAGACACACTAGACAAAAGTGAATTTAATGGCTATTTCATATCCTTTGAGGAACATCAGTATAGGCTGAAAGAAAGAAAAAGACCTTTATCGTTGAGTCCAGAATGGCTCTGCTTTTATTGGAAGACTCTATGACTGTTTTTGTTATTTCCTCTCATAGCTTTTATCTGACTTGTTTTCAAAATCTTTGTTGAATTTTTCAGTCTTCAAAAAACTGCATTTCCTTGCAGAAATTCAAGTTTGGGGTCTGGAAAAATGTCCAAAATTATTTTGCAGATGGCTTGCTGTGATGTAGAAGTCCCAGAAGTAAGACATTCTGTAAGGAATGTCACTTGTTTATTTCCAGAAGGGCAGAAAATTTATTTTAAACAATGCCATTTTCTTCTCAATTACAGACGTTTTTGTGGAAAAAAAATTGCAGCAGTTTCTAAGAAAGAGCACGTGATCACAATTAAAGGATGTGTTGTGCTGTATCAGAAGGTAGCATTTAAACCGGGGAAAGACTGAATATTGACTATAACTCATTGTAATTATACCATCTATTTCAAACATGTAAATATGTGTGGTAGCACTTACATGTTTATGTCAGCTATTGGGAAAAGCCGTTTTCCTTTTTGGTAAACTTCTGATGGTAAGAATTTTGTTACTTGCATTTGAATAAGCAACAAACAACAAGTTCAGATGCAACAAATTTTTGCATAAGCAGAAGTTGTTTCCCTCTCTGGTGGTTGTAGTATTTTACCTGTGTTGGGGTTGTTTGTAACAATTTTGTGAATAGGAAATATTAGTAAGCAATGCACTAAGACATGCATTTCGTAACAGAATGCACCATGACCATGGTAATAGGTGGTGTGATGCAGGGGATTGAACGCAAAGCTGGGAATGGGATGAGTGGGAATCCATTTCTGGCTCTCCCGCTGCCTGGCCAGCTCTTCTCACCTCCCACCTTAATGGGGATCAGTGGTATTTAGCTCCTTTTGAAAGGGCTTTGAGAGCCACAGATAGAGATTGCTCCAGAAGACCCAGGTACTTTGCTAAAGTCTAACCCACAAACCCTGTAAAAAAAATGGAATGTTGATTTAACCTGGCACCATGAGTGAAGCTGTGTCTCTGCTAAAATTGATGAGAAAACTCCCTTCATTTCTGGGGACTGGGATCCTTCGCCAGGGGAAATCATTCTGAGCCTATTTCCCTTCCCTTTGACATTTTCTGTCTTATCAAAAGCCAGAGGAGTAAGGAAGAAGGTTAATGACTAAACTGACAAATAAACAATCAGTTCAAAGCAGCAACACAACGTTTCCTGGAAAATTTAAGAATCTCCTTTGAAAAACAGTTAGGAGTGTAAACTCTGTTGTACTTCAACTGAAGAGAGACCATCTATATGGAGCTCAATGTGTTATGGTGGCTTTGGCTGGTGGGAAATGGGAAGGACTTGGTTTTTTTTCATGGAATATGTTAGAGAAAAATCGCAAAAGAGGGAAGGAAATTAATTTGGTCATGGTGAATGGGAAGGGCACTTCCACAGAGATGTCTCAGATAAAGCTCCTCCAGTGGTGTTACGTACAGTCTGACTTTGGGATGTCAGGGTGTGGACAGCAACTCAAATGTGTGTGTGGCTCTTCCAACCAAAAAGAAAACATTTAAGGAGTCTGAGGCCAGGAGACTACATTTCATCCCGTTGCAGTGTGAGCTTTGAGGGATGATGATGGGGAGATGCTTCCCCCGTGTTCGGAGAAACAAAGTGCATTTGGCCTTCGTTTTTCAAGGTTTCCACTTTGCCACAGTAATGGCGCATTAACAACAGCTTGATTTTCATTTAATAAATAATAGGAATTATGCTGTGGTGGAGCCAAGATTTTAAACAAGAGGCTCCCATAAACATTTTCTTCAGGAATCTGTGATAAACCCAAGATAGCATTAGACGTACATGGAGGGAGTGGGGACGCCAGACTTGGAATCTGTCCATCTGCTTCACCATTGAAACAAAACCACTTTTTAACAACCACAGAGGAGAGGAAGCGACGCAGCTTGGCACACACACTTACACTATGTGTGGTGGAAATGTTTATTCTTTATTTCAGAAAGATTTAGTGGGTGTAGAGATAATAGAGCATAGCGCTCGCTGGTGTCTTGGGGAAGGAGGGGTGATGGCGTTTGGGTTTTAAGGGAGTCTAGTGTCAGCTCCCACGGGGAGTATTTTCGGTAATACCTATTGCAATCTTGTGCACTCAGAAGGCAGGAGGAGACAGAGGAATGAAATGTGCTTTTCAGGAGAAGTGTTGTAAAGGCCCTGGGATTAGTTATCTCTGACAGGAAGGATTTTACAGACTCCAGCAGACAGCAAAGGCAGAGTCCTGGCCCTTTCTGCTCTGGCACAATGGCTGCTCAAGGCCCTGTGCTGGGATGCCTCTCTCACAGCAGCTCAGATCGTTTCGCCCCTCTCGCCCCTCTCCCTGTAAGATACTGTGCGGTTGCCTGGGGCTCACTGACCCCACAGATAACTTGCCTTACCCCTCACGTGTCCCTCCGACCAGCACCAGCTTCCCCAGGGATCCTCTGGATCCCCTTCTCTTACATCTGCCTGATGTGCTGAGGCGTTGTGTTGTGACTTGAGAAACAGGGGAAGGATCTGTCATACCAGAGCCTGGGGGATTAGCAGGCCACCACATCCCCTGGTCCTCAATGTTCCCATCTGTCCCCACCACTCCCTTTTCCGCTGTGCATGTTCAGCTCTGCTGCACTGTCTCTCCTTGGAGCCACTCAGATTCAAACCCAAAAGACCCTGGACTGGCTGCTGGGGATGGGAGAGTCCCTACCAGAGTTTGAGACATCCCGCCTCTAGACTTGGTGTGTGAGCAAGTGGTGAAGGGATGACTAAGTGTCTGAAAGTTTGGGCCTTTGGAGAGGAGTCCTTTGGCTCCTTGTTTCTTGGATAAAGGTCTGCTTCTTGTGGAGCCACAGAGCTAAAGGGTATTTTTCTCTTTTTTTTTTTCTCCCTTTGGCTTTTCAAAGAAGTACAAATATGTAGATAAGTCTTGGGTGAGAAAGCAGAAAACTTTAAAAAATTTTGGCAAATCAAGAAACACAAAGAACATGTTGAGTTAAACATTTCATAGTGACAAAAATCAAAACATCTCAATTCACCTTCAACCACTTAAAATATTTTAATAGTTCAAAAGGAAATTTCAAAATGAAAAGTCGTGTTTTGCCTAAAATGCTGGAAAGTATTTCATTAAAAAGGAAGGGTGGAAGCAAAACAACTCCTCCCCCCTTTACTGCAATCAATCTGATGGCTCTTTCCCCATCCTGTGCTGCTGAGATCAGTGATCAGGGCTGGGCCCACCTTCCCTTGAGTTAGGAGAGGAGAGGCCTGGAGATGGCAGTCCTCAGATCTGAGAAAGTGACAATCTGATGGAATGATCCCCCAAGACAGAAATTCTTGTATCATGGTAACTACCTTTTTTTTATTCTTTTTGAAATACCAGTTGGCAAGCCCTATCCGAGGACTATCCCTGCTCATCATCCAATGCCTGCAGAGGTCTTTTTGGTCACAGGACAGAATCAGATCCCGGGGAATGAAGAAAGGGGCTGGAGGATCTTTCCTCTCCAGAGTGCCATGACACGTAGGTCTGAAGGGCAGTCTTGGTGGCCTCGATACCTCTGCTAGCTTTCTCTGCCCTGTTTGGGGAGGTGTGGGACATGGCACCACTGGCCTGCATGGTGTGCTGGGGGAGGCCATCCTCGTGGGACCCTGTGGGTCAGGCAAGGGGAGAAACTGCACAAGGAGACATGCTGGTGGCTGAGGTGAGAGGGGAGGATCCTGGGGGCTATGGCAGAGGGGAGACCTTGCTGCTATCCGGGGTGTGGTGCTGGTGTGCGGAGGGCAGCTGGGAGCACAGAGGCTGGGCTGGGGGGCTGTGGGGAGCAGGGATTGGCCATGGGGCCACGAGGAGACTCCGGGGAGAACAGGGTGCAGCAGGGCTGACTAAAGGCTGCCTGGAGCGGGGCGGGGGGGCCTGCGGGAAGGACGGCCGAGGGAGCTTGAGGAGCAGTGGGGTTCTGAAGGGCGCAGCTTGAGGGAGGTGGAAGGCAGGCCAGGCCCGAGGGGAAGACGCGCATG
>NW_008630290.1:0-20188 GCF_000691845.1 Merops nubicus
ATCTAGTCAGTATGGGGGTAAAAATTGCCTGTTTATTACATCTAAAACTTTTTCAGTGCACAGGACTATTTCTAATTTTCCTTCCCTATAATGCAAACCCAGAACAAGGACAATCAGGAATATTGCACATAAATAATACTTCCTCAGAAACAGTGCTAGACACAAAACTGTGGGAACATAGAATAGTCTCAGGAATTATTTTAGGGCAGGCTGTCCTGTCTCATCCTCTAGACTTTCCTGGGTTGATCTTGGCACTTGGGGTGGGAGGATGTTTCCTGGGACAGTGCCAGGATTGCTCATGTTCACACCATAAATCCTACTACAAATCAGAATACTAAATCCACTAATGAACAAACCCCAAGTTTTTATTTTGTTGAGGGGAAATATGAGTTATATTTTCAGCTTTTCTTTGCAGTCGTTACTATGTTCTTACCTTTTTCTACAAAAAAATACCCCAAACCCTTTAGCTGAGATAGTCATATAATCTCTTGGCATGGAAACTTTACTAACCAACACTAAACATGACAAGACTCAGACTGAAACCATGGCAGGGGACAACACTGCAGTTGACATGAGATCATACATCTCATAGGAGGACATGTATTACCCAAGCTTCTAAAAATAACATTTTCTTTCTTTTTTTTGCTGCTTCTGCAGTCAGTTTTTGGGTTTTAGATGTTCTCCTGCTTTAGATATTCTCCTGCATGTGTGTGTTTCTGCCAGAGAAGGGATGATGACACGGTACCCTGCTTTGGACAGCAAGAGGAATCCTTACAACATAGGCTAGAGAGTGAGTCTGTGACCAGGGAAGAAGATTTTTGGGTGAATCTTAAGCATGTCTTGATTTGAGTATCTCGATTTCCATTTTTCCCATCAGCTACCACAAAGGTTATCCCCTTTCTGTGAAGGAGGGGATTTAATTGGATGGAGAAATAATTGTCTTATAAAGAAATAATGATTGCTTTTAGCCAACGTGGGAACGGGTGTATGTCCAAAAGAATATACATATATATGTACAGATGGAGAGAGAGATGAGTGTGCTTGTAAATGCATCATAATTTTTATTTATATATATTTTATATATATATATGTAAAAATGTGTGTGTGTGCTGCTTGGATCATTCAAGAAGGGAACAGAAATGTCATGATATGTTTTAGGTATTCAGCTACATAGCTCAACTGGATAAACCTCCAGAGAAGTCCTGGTAAAAATATCCTACAATCACCAATAACCATAAAGGACTAATTAACAGAGAATCTAATTTATATGAATTCAAGCTGAATTAAACAATGCACCAGCATTTTTCATCACGAACTTAGCACGAGGTTTTTAAAGTGGCTAATTTGCAGGGAAGTCTGTTTATGGGTTTTTGGGAACCATATGGGAACCAAAAGACAGGATTAACCAGCCAGCTCTGGAGCAGATCCTGATGGGAATGTTTCTGTATAAAAAAAAGCATAATCAGGAATAATTCAGTCAAAAAACCAAGGAAACATAACTAAATATGAGAAAATGTGAAAGACTCCACTGAATCTTACTGAAACCATTATGAACTCTTGGCCCTTGACATGTCACCATCCAACTTCATAAATTTACCTCAATTATAAGATTATCTTTGGATGAAGACTTTTTCTAAGATCTTCAGGATTTTTGACAATAAATTGCTTGCATTCCCCATCCGGAGTGACAATAACTGCAAAGAGAATTTCAAGCCTGAATGCTGATTTCCCATCTAACATGATAAATTATACAATATTTTTGACAATAATTGTGATACTTCATCTCTACACTCACTTTGGAACTCTGCATATTAGTGGCTTTATTTAGAATATTCACTCTGAAAAATATACATTTATTCCAAGCAAATGTACCACATTTGCTGACAGAATAATGAAGGATGTTAGATTTTGTAGAACTGCAGAAAAACACCTTCTTTTTGCATTTTGAGGATATAAATAATAAAAAAACCCATATTTTAAGCACAGGGATGTTACACTTGCATTTCCAGTTGTTTTCAGGAGTCATGGGAGGGCTGAAATTTAAGGCTATGGAATAATCATGACTGTGCAGTTCAGTGCTTCCCAGGGAATTTATTTTCCTTTTACACTTTCAGGATTAATTTTCACTTGTGTAGTTGTATGAATTCTTCCCCTCAGTGACAGGTGAACGTCAGACTTTTAGCTGCTGAGTGGGTTTTGCTTTCTTGTAGGAGGGTAGAGACAGACAAATGCACAGCAGCTCTCCAAGCTGCCTTATTTCATACCCAAGTTGGATTCAATATTCAGCAGTTAGTGTCATTAGAAGGGATTGGCTGAGGTGGTGCTATCACTCTGCCTCTAGGAATAAAAAAAAAAGGAAAAAAAATAAAACCTGGAAAAAAAAAACCCCTCTTTTATTTTGTCAATAACAAGCCATACTTGGCCTTCTTGAAAGAGAAACTAGGGTTTCAAATAGCTGGAAATTGAAGTGCCATTTCAGTGAAGGCTGTAAAGGCTGGTGTAAGTAGACAACTTCATTTTGTAGACCTGTCACTCAGATTGCTGCCATCAAGAGTAAATTCACTCTAACTCCTGCTAACACAGCAGTATTTTAACTATAAACTTAATACAGTGGAGGCTTCTTCCTGAGGCAATGATGCTGCATCATGACATGTTCTGGAAAGGGTCAGTTGCTCACGTCCAGGTTCCTCCCACCCAAAAATTAGTCTGTGGAGCTAATGGAATGTTTGTCCCAGGCTTCATGGATGTTTTTGCAGAGAAAAATTCACCTTTTGAAGACCACTCAGATTGTCCTCAGGCTAAAGACTTTCTTCTCCACTGGTTATAGAGGGAGATGAGTTGGGCAAGCTCATATCTCAGCTCTTCAACTAGGAATCTAAAGTTAGCTTGGATTTATCAGAAGGCAGCTAAACCTTTTGCACTTCAGCTGGTTCCTACAGGGATTTGGCTGTTGGTGTAATCCAGAACGTGCTCCTTGATGCTCCCCATGTTGCTCTGAAGTCATATTGTAGAAAAATAATTCAAATGCTTTTCCACTTCTCCTCAAGTCCTCAGCAGTGCAAAGTCTGGATCACAGAAATTTGCCTCCCTGGTGTTGCATTGAGAAAGAAACACCAGAGTAAAACGTTGAACTTGTCACAGTGCCAATGATATAATATCAAATTAAAAATTACAGTGTGTTATATTGAACTGCTCTGCACATCTTTAAGTCAAAATAGTGTAGTTGTGCTACTGAAGTCCATTTTATCCTACCTTTGTGCTGATGGATGATTACAATCTTCCTTTCTTTACTGAAATAACCAAATTTATCCCAAATCGACCTATTCTGAATTCAAATGTTTTTATACAAGCATTATAAAAAAGGTAAAGCAGCAGTTTTTCCCCTCCTGTTCAAAAGCATGGCATTAAATTCCCTGAAAAACAAAACTGGTCTGTGAATTTGCCTTCAGCAAATAAAAAGTGTGAAATAAATAAAGAAAAATGAAAAGTTTATGTGAATCAAGGATCAAAATGTCATTCCTGGCAGGAATTAAGGACATATTTAAAATAGTGTGCTGGGAACATGTCTTCATAGTCCAAAAACCAGCTAAACAGGAAAACTGCTGCATTTCATGACACAGCCATGGCAGGTACCACAGAACTACAACAGAGCTGCTAAATTACAAGAATTATTCTACAATTCTAAGGACTCTGAACCTTAGAGCAGTTATTTTTATTCTTCTGTAGAAATATTCAGCCTCTGTACATAGTTTGCTTTTGGCCGTGAGAGAAAAAAGTTTGGGGTTTGCATCAAATTTTGACAGATCTTTGGGGTTATTTTTTTTTTTTTGGCAAAATGCTTCATTTTAAGACACTTAAGTCTCTGTGAAATAATAAAAATCAGATGGGTATAAAATTATTTTTCCTATTCTTATTCTTTATTTCTTAGAAAACACGTATGGTATATTTTCAGTCGTCGTTTTTGAGACTAAAATGTATATAAATAGTGACCACATCCTAAAAAAAAACCCAAAACTCATTTTAAAACGTTCTTTACCCTATTCACTGAATGCAGAATTGGGCCCTTATTGTAACATTATAGGCTACAACTATAGCCAGCATGCCAGAGCTCATTTGGCAGGCTGAGAAATGCAGCTGATTTCTCACATGGTATAGAAGCAGGTGAAATGTTTAAGTTGTTCTTTTTCTCTGAACTGATAAAGGAAAATTCTTGCATCGAGTATGATCCCTCAAAAAAATATGAAATTTATTGTGTCTATAAAATAAAATGTAAGAAATTGTCTCAATCTCTGCATGCAGCAACCCATAAATAGGTGAATGGCAGGTTGGTAATAACCCTGACCAGACTGACCAAAATTCTGCTGGCCTGTTTTAATCTGATTTCTAGTCCACCCTGTTTACCTAAAAGTGTATTTAACATTTGAATGAGCAGCTCCCTCACAACTCTCTGCTAACTCTCCATTGTTCTCAAGGGTCACAACTAATAATAATTACTTCTGAAGAGGGAATTTTTCCCGTGATGAGTTAAACCTAAAAACAAACCCCAAAGAGTAGCACAATACCCTCAGGATGGCATTATCCAGTTTTAAATTGCTCCCACTAGAAGACTTAGAATTTTGCACGTATCCAGAATTGCTTTTATAATAAAAAATAAATGTTCTATAAGTGAGAGTGTCAAGGGACTATCAACAGCACTGGCATCAGTCTAGGCAATTCTGGGAGAGAAGCAAACGTTCCTTGAGCTCTTCTTTCTTCCTTTTTCTTTTCATGTAGCTTCCTGAGTCACCACCAGTTATCAGCTTGGCTTTATTTTTCAACATTCATTGTTTGATAGATGCTATTTTAATTGCATCCAGCATCTTTAACTATTTGTTCATCAGGAATAGGGGTTTGACTCTCCTGATGTGCCACTGCCCACATCGTTTCATTTAATCTGGAATATTCTCCAAGTCTGTACTCACTCAGACCTTTATGCTTTCAAAAGGACACTTCCATTTTTCCTTTGGATACTTATGACCTGTTCTCTTTTTTTCTGTCAATATTTGAGGCGTTCATGAGGCCTTCCTTTGTTAATCACAAATTAAGTATCTCTTAATAAAGGTGACATCCCTTCCTGAGGAAAGGTATTGCTGCCCAAAAAGGACACGCTTTATTATTTGCTAACTATTCTACAAAATCAAGAAACAATACTGAAGGACAAAGCAAAATGGGGGTGATACATTGTGGGTGAGAAGCACGAGTTGTATGCAGCTAAAAAGCACCTGGAAGAGGCTGGATTTTATTTATGTGGATGGTATGTGTGCTATCAAACTGCAGCTCTTGATCCGTGCCATGCCTGTTGGTACCAATTCTACAGGCAAAACCTGTAGAGGCTAAAATCAATACCTTGGTAATCTTGTCCCAATCCCTTCTGCTGCTGTTTTTAAACAAAGAGAAACACAGAAAGGAGGGCAGAGCCTTAAATAGCAAAAAGGCACAAGAGAAGGAATGGATCAGGTACGTTTGCTGATTTCCAAAGATCTTCTCCTTTAGTCGGGCAAACACGAACAGAATATTTGTTAATCTCCAGGTAAAAATGTAGCTTTTTAAAAATATGGGGTTTTTTATCAATAAATATAAAATATATACCTGGAGGAAAGATGTTTAAGGCTGGCACGTGGAAGAAAGTAGCACAAAAAGCAGGTGGCACAGCATTTTTCTCGGGTTTTCGGGATTGTACTGACTGGAGAAGGGGAGTTAGTTTGGGGTTATTTACACGAGCTTCCTCAGGCTTGGCACTGGATAAAATCAAAGGCAGATTTTTGCATTCGCTGTGGCTGAAGTGACAATTCTGGAGGGTTTCTCTGCAGCCAGGAGTGCTGACTGGGCAGGTTGGCACGTCGCAGGAGGCTGAGAGACACGCGGGGCACTTCGCTCCTTCCCTTCTTTCCTTTCTTTCCTTGGCATTGTTCGGGAGGGTCAGAGCAGATTTTCGGTTCTAGGAAAAGTGTACAGTGTTAACTAGGTGACATATGGGTGGATGAAACATTACTGATTGTCCACTGCAGCCAGGGAGGCCGAGTTTCCATAGAGATAAGAAGGAAAAGTGCTCCACGCAACCTAATTGGTATGCATCTCCAGATCAGGTTCATTGTGCTTTTGCTAATGACAGGGTTGTCTCAGTAATAAGGATGGTGCACTGGAGAAATTTGCTGCCTTGGTATATTTTTTTTTTTATTATTTTTTTTTTTTTTCCCCTGGCAGAAAACTACTTAGAGACTGTAGTCAGTCAGAAGAGTGAGTGGCAGGCTGAAGGGGCTGCTTAGCAGCATATGGGGGAAGGCTGGAGCTCTGTGCCACATGCATATGGCTGCCATTAAACTCCAGCTTGGCGCTTTGTGTGTTTCTGGTCCCATGCCAGTAAGCCCACCTGCTGCAAGAATACTTGTAAAGCACAACTCAAAAGTGATTGAAAAGCTACTAGAATAAACTGTAATAACACAGTGCTTCACAGATGGGACATAATTGCAAGCTAAAGTGTACAGCCTCTGCAGTAATGAAAACACGAGCCATTAAATTAAAATCATAAGGGGGGAAAAAAACTATAAAAGTCTGTTGGATTTTTTTTTCTTTTTGCTTTTTAGTTTTATTGCAAAACTTCCATTTTCTTGCCCTCATTAATCAAATACCGTGAAACTACAGTGCTACTTTGTCTGAGGGAAGATTCAGGCAATTAAAATGATGAATGTGGATGAAAACGCTGTAACTTTTGTTATTTACTTACTTGGGTAACTTAAGCTTTGGGCAGTGTTGGGAATGGAAAGCTGACTAGCAATTTGCAGATTAAGGTGCAGATTAAGGTACAGTTGGGACTTTGCACTTAGAATTCACTCGTAAAAAAGCTGATTTTTAGGAGAAAAACACCAGTAGAGATTTTTTTTTTCCTTACTATGTTATTTTTTCCCCCTTTCGATAACACTAATTTGATTTTTCTAAGAAGAAAAAAAAAAAAAAGTTTAAAAAAAAAAAACCCACAGACTTTAAAACTGTGTAAACACACAAAACTACTTGAGCCATATCAAAGCAGTTTTAATTAGGGGTAGTGTGGTAATAATGAAATCGTTAATCTGACATGTAATTAGTTGTACGGTGTGGATGAGTGTTATGTGAAGCTGAATGGGCTCAGCAGGGCCCTAATACATTCTCTAGTGGAGAGAGGCCTGACAGAGCCATCTTTGTTCTGTTCCCTTTCTGTGGGTGGGCGATGGAAGGAGAAAGAAACATTTGTTTCACAGTAGTCACCGAAGTAAACAGGCTTTAAAAGGCTTTTTTTTTTTCGTTTTTAATTATGCATTTCGCCAGCACCCATCACAGCAAAGGCCACGGGGTGGGTTTTAAGCAAGATGGATAAAGCCTGATGGGTTAAAAATATATTAAAATGGCTACTTGGGGAAATATTAATATAGCTAATGGTTTAATTCATCTTTAGAAGAGAGAGAGAGTCATGAAAATTATTACAAGAGGGTCTTTCCTCCCTTTAAAAGGATGAGCTCTTTCCTAAACGTGCCATTTATCCCCCATTTATGCAGCGGTTGCACTTGATCTAGCAAAGACTTTGGCAAACACTAGAGGTGCCAATGAGCTACCCATAGGTGTGTGAACCCATTTCTTTTCTCCTCTAGACCTCAAAAAAAACCCCTAACCCTCTGAAAAGACAACATCTATTCATAACAATACTCAGAAAGACTTTCTTAACACACTACCCTTCAAAAGAAATTCAGTTTTCTAGAAGTCTTGCCAAGAGTAGGGTATGTTGGCAACCTCCACGTTGCTACCAGGCTTCCTAAAAGTCTAAGTAAAGTGTATCTGTCCTCTTTGCTTTCACAGGGTTTCTTTTTTTTCCACTCAGGAGAGGCAGCCAGGCATCTTTTCTCTCAATGAGATCGCTTTGCTCTTGAGTAAACAGAACATAGTGTGTTTTGCTCACACTTGGTAAATTTAAAGCTTGCTTGAAGTGATTACAGTCCAATTATTGCCAAGCAGCAATATCCAGGTGCAGGCAAATAAACAGTGAAGGCAAAGTGCTTATAATCAGTTGCTGGTTATTACTGCTACAAGTCAGGCTCTAATGCTAGTGTTTATTACACAATGCAGGTATCTTGTCTGAGTCAGATAATTTAATCATTACTCCCCCACTGGTGCTCAAATACTCGTATTTTAGGAATATTTTTAGTAGCAACTAGTCTTATTAACCTTTTATTATGGTTAGAAGACCACCTAGGTCCTCTCTCTTCATTTAGGACTGTTGCTCTGAGGTGGTGTCTCTGCATCATGACAGAGAGCTGGAGCAAGGAGTGAGAAATTATTTGGGAAACTTGTCAAGTGGCACCGTTTTGAGCTAATTATTTATCTCCTGCAAGAATCACAGTGACATTTGAACTGGGAATTTTCTATTTATTTTCTTTAACAAGCTCATCAGCAATCGAATGGAGTGATATCTACCTTTGGGTTGTTATCTATACAAAATCCATCCATTTTTCAAGCGTTGGCTCCAATATTGCAAGCTGGGAATCTGTAGGGATATCTATAGATAAAAAAAAACCCAACATTTTCAAAAATGGGGTTCTGCTCCCTCCTTTTTATGCTTGTCCTCATTCCTGCCAGGTTTTCCTTGCATGCAGGAGGAAGCAACAATGGCAGCCCAAATCTCAACGATGGTGTTGTCTGTTGAAGATGTGAAGGCATCAATTAAATTTTTCACCTGACAAATGTGACCTTCTCATTTTAGAGCTGTTGAAAACCTCATTTGAAGTCAGTGAAACACAGATGGGCTCAACGTTGCTCAGATCTACTCCCACACAGTTGCTTTAGCACCTCAGAAAGTTGGGTGCCACGTCTCTGGGCTACAAAATGCTCTGTCTGGACAGTGAAAGGGATTTAGCACCCATTTTAATTGACATCTTGCCAATCCTGGCATGGCACACTGTTTGGTATGATTCAGGCTAACAGAATTTGGCACTTTGTGAGGTCTCCTGAAAAAAATGTGGAAGAAAATAAATTGTAAAGTGCAGGATTGGTGGAAAATAACAGCTTTTTTACAAAGAATTACTGAAAAATACATATGAACCAGCAAGATCTACTGTAAATAATGTGATTTAATGTCCATATTTTTCAACTTTTGTTGAAAGAACCAGCAGGGTAATGCTTGGATGTCAAAAAATGTTTGGGATGCTCTTCCTGCCCTGAATGCAATAAGGACTAAGAAGATCCAATAGCAAATCACAGGGTAGCAACCAACAATAAGACCAAGCTCATAATGCCTGAGAACCCAGTTAGGCAGGGGAGATGTCCAAGACAAAAGTCCTTAATTAATTAGTCCCTGCTAAAAACTGACTATTCCCAGTCATCAAGAAAAAAGCCCCATTTCTGCTCTTCATCTATTTTCATATGAGCTGACAGAGCTGGATAAAAATGATTTTTCCAGCCTATGGAAGTTTTAAAAACTCAAGAAAAAAAAAATCCCATTCTACTCACAACTTTTAAAAGTTGATATTTCAGTTTTGGAAGCCCATGCAGGCATTATTTTAAATTAAATTAATTAAAAAGTTTGACTGTGCTTTGACCTTCACCTTTTGGTCTTTCTCTTGTAAAACACATATTAAAACCAAAATATAGTTGTATGATATAGTACTGTACATATTCTACATATAAAATTGCAAACATTACTAGATATTTTCATCATGACATTTCAAGTGGGAAAGGAATTTTCTCCTTGGAAAATGTCAAATTTTTTTGTCTGGCATTTTAAAAATATATTTCATTTTTTTTTTAAATGGGAAAATGGTTCTAAATTTATCTTTTGACTAAGTGAGTTTTGCTGGGCAATTCCCTGCTACCTCTAGCAAGCATGTAGAAGGGACTCAATGGTACAGGGATATAGTCTTGAGCATGATAAACTGGGAGATGAAAGACCATAGAATGATGAATTGATTTGGCCCTAGTCTTAACAGCAAGATTTTAGCAGAGTTCAGCATCATATTGAGGAATGTAACCCAAAATTTAATAAAACCCCTGAGAGTTTTATCTCTGAAATCCATGGGATCATGACTTTCTCAGTACTCTTGGCATCCTTGCCACAGATCCTGATAAAATAAAGTGTAAAGGAAGCAGATATATAATTTAAAACAAAAAAAAAACCTTAGACTCTAAAAGAACTTCAAAGATGGGACTACAATGAATATATTTTATAATTAAATAAGATGGATAAAATGCACAATGGGATTTGGGTCATGTAAGACTTACTTGATAACTCTAGATTGTGTCTTTTAACATATTTGCAAGTTTTCCTTAATTTGGAGAGTTTGTGTGGTTGGAGACAGTTATTTCTATTTGTGTTTTCTTTTTTTCTGTTTGTGCCTTGCAAAAAGAGTGTTCATGGGAAAAAAATAGGGAAGTAAAAATACACTTTTTGCTTTTGACAAACGTAGGAGCTGCAAATTACTGGTGGAAAATGAATGTTTCCATCTTCACGTGAACTTGGTGAGAAGCCAACACCTTCCACACAGCTGCAGAGGTGCAGGGCCAAGTGAATTTGGGGTGCAAGTCCATGGATTTCTTGGAAATGACATCAGGAAGAGTTTAGTCCCCATGCTATAAAAACCACCTAAAATGCTTATGGTGGTAAGGGGCTGATGAAGTATGATGTGAGTAGAAGCTGGTGTAACACATGCTTCATTGGAGCTGAAAGGGGACAGAGGTAAAGAAATCAATGAGCTTGTTTTGATTGCAACTCTTTAATTAGTGGTAGCCCTTTTTTAATGGTTCATAGTTGTTCTTCTCTCCCCTCCATGTGTTGTTTTCCATGTTCTCCTGAGAGAACATGTGGGAGAGGAGAAGAGCACGTGCCCATGTCAGGTGTCATTCTGTTGTATGGGTCTTTACAAACTGGCTAAGGATTGTTTGATTTACCTTTAATTCTGTTCTAACTTCAGATTGCATGGTTCTTTGCTGTCTCTAGGGTGTAGAGGTGAGATATAAAGTCATTAAAATCCATCACTTTGGCTTTCCAGGATGGATAAGGACAAGGGGAGGAACTCTCCATGGTGCACAAGTTGCACCTCAGGTTGCACCAGGGGAGGTTTAGATTGGATAGTAGGAAATATTTATTCACAGAGATGGTTTGCAAGCCCTGGAACAGGCTGCCCAGGGAAGTGGTGGAGTCACCATCCCTGGAGATATTCAAAAGACAGGTAGATGTGGCACTTAGGGACTTGGGTTAGTGGTGGACTTGGTGTTAATATGTTCACAGTTGGGCTTGAAGTCTTCAAAGACCTTTTCCAGCCTAAACAATCCCATGATTCTATGATTCTATCAGCATGCATTTATCCTTTAGCAGACCCTGTAGGGCACCTTGCAAGTGTTTATGGCAACCAACCACCGCTGGATCTTCCTGAGATGCTGCCATTGCCTTTGGCCCAGGCAGAATGACAGTTTTATCTCAGCCAACCTATTTGGAACAAGTTTGTTTTACTCAGTCTTGTGGAGTTCATGAAGCTCTATAAGGGTAACTACCAAGAGCAACCAACTCTCCTTTCTCACTTGGAGTTCTCAGGATTGCTCTCTGGTCTTTCACATTCTCTTCCATACAACATGAGATAACTGAAATCAGGATTTCCACTTCGTATACACCCTTCCAAAAATACTGCACTTATTGAGACTTTGTTCTCTTTGAGAGTCCCAGTGTTTCTAATTAGAACCGAGTTTATTACTCTAATAGCTTTTATTCATATCAGAATAACAGTAAGACATAGAAAATTAGTTTTACACTTTTTCTTTTTCAGCCTGCTTAGAGTCTGTGGATCCACTTTAGGCAGCACTATGGATTTAATTAAATTCCAACATTAACTCACAAAGGCTTTTTAGACCTTTACTTTGTCCCTTGGAAGTGAGTTTACATGTGGAAAATTCATTTCACAAGTCATAATTTTTTAAAGCATACCAAAAGGTATTAATAATTATGGTTATTTTATATTGGACCTTAGTGACAGGGCATAGATGGCTTTGATGTTTAATCAGTAGCTGTGCTTCAAAGCTTATTTTCATTAGTGATTAACCTTGACTTATTATATAAGAGAAGAACATAAGAGAGTCTGAGAGACAGTTTCCTTTGCTACAGCTATGTTTGCAGTGAAATTTGGCCTCATTTTCAAAGAAATGTACATCCAGAGCTGATCACTTCTTAGGGATGATCACACGTGGACTTCCATTCACTATACCAGTTCATAAATAAAAATGTGGAGTTTGTGTATCAAAATTAGATGCTGCTGAGGTGTCAGCTAGTGCTTATTTAAAGTGTTTAATGGCAATAAATACTTTTTTTTAATTTTATAATTATAAATTCTCTATTTTATTTTAAATAGAAGGCAAATTGATTCAACCTCTTTTGGAAAAACACGAAGCATGCAAAACTGTACAAGTCAACAAGGCTTGTGCTGTGTCTACGATGGATTGATGACTTCACAGAACATCCTTTTGTGTTGCTTTCCAGCTTTTCCCAACAAAAAAAATCTAAAGAGTGAGATATCTGAGGTGTTGTGCTGCTCTAGTTACAAACAACACCTGCCCATGGACTTCTCCCTCTGTAGCTCTGGGATTATCTGTGATTATCTCCATATCATTCTCCAGTTCAAGATAGACTCTTGGATCACAAGGTAGAACTCTCTGATTTCAGTAGCAGAAGATGTAATACCTTTTCTTCTAAAAGTTTAGTGTGCTGCTCTCCCTTATCCCCCAGCAGCAGCACAATACCATGAAAGGAAATTCTACCTGTGACCAGAGCAGCCTCTACATCCAAAAGTGAAAACAGAAAGACCTAGAGTAGACTATACAGCAACCCTAATTCTCAAACACCATTGTGGTCACTCAAGCTATTGAACTTCTAAGCTACCACCTAATCTGATGTCACACTCATAAGCAACGTGGTTGAGGACCAACATAAAGTTTATTGTCCTGTGACAGCTGAAAGTAGCACCAAACAAACTAAGGTCCAAGATGTGGTACAGAAACCCCACATCCATCCTTACTGCTTACAGATAAGGGCAACTGTGATCTTTCACTGTCTTTGGTAACTCAGTAGAACCATCCCAGTCCCCAGGTGGTGGAAGAGGTTTGACAGAAGCATCTTGCCTTCCTTGTTTTCATTAAAATCCAATGGGTTGCTTTGCTCCCATATTTATCCCCACCTATAGATTAACAGAAATATCTTAATACTCCCAGTGTTCACAATCCACAAAAAGATGACAAAGATATTGGAAAAACACAGATTAAGATTAAAGCATCAAGCATCTCTCTCTCATGACCCTCTTCTGAGCTCTGTTTTGTACCTTGCTTAACAAAGGATTCTTGAAGTTCTCTCTTGCACAGCCAAAACTGGTAGTGAGGTTGAAAACAGAAAGTTACAGATGAATCCATGGATATCCTTTCACAAGAACTTGCTTACTTTAATATTTCCCCCACTCTTCAGAGCATCTACCTTCACATTCCTAAATTATTTCCCCATTTAGTAGGTTCTTTTGGACTTTTAGAGGCTGCTCAGTGTCCTAACACCACGCCTGACAAAACATTTCTGCCCTTCCCTCTTTGCTTTCTGCCACTGAACTCAGGTTTGGCCCTCACTGACTTACCTAGCTCTGACTTCAGGGCTCGATTGTTTCAGTTCAGTCTGTTTGGAGTGAAACAAAACGCCTTGGAAAGAGCTTCAGCTCATCAAGGAAGCAGCAGACTGCCTGCTTGACAAGGCAGGTCAATTGTGAATGCATCTCAGGCTTTCTGCACTTTTTCGCCCCATTGAATCCTGATCCCAGTGCAAGGTCTCTCTCTCTGATTTTTACAGTTCTTCATGAGATTGATTCTACCTCTTTCAGCAATTCTATTTGCTTCTGCAGTGGTAACCTTCGTGACAGAGCTGATCCACTAGAAGAAAAGAAAAGAAAAGGAACAGGGATGGAAAGTAGCAGGCATGAGAGCTTGAGCTAGATGATGTAAATATTTATCAGGCAACATAAAGCAGCATAAGCTTGAACGTCTTGAGAAAAAAATTCAAAGCTGATTTCTCTGATCAGCTTTCATCCAGTTTGCCATCAACACATGTCATCAATATCTTTTTTTCCCCCTTTTTTTTCCCCCCCTTCATCTTCTTTACATACTTGATCTTTTGTGTGCGAGGTCCTAATTTCCCAAGATGTGTCTGGATGAGCTTCAAATAATAAAGCTGAGAACACTGGTAAAATGTTCTAGCTTTAGAAGGAGTTTAGATTAGATGTGAGTAAATACTTCAATCTGTGCTCATAGACTGCATCTCTATACTCCATAATTACCTAGACAATCCATCATTTATCTGCAGAACTCGTGCAGGTGAGGCAGCCTTCAAAGAAGAGTATCTTTACCTGATTTGATTATGAAGCCAAACACTCAATCCGAGCACAGGAACAGGATCTCACAGTTTAACCTTTTAAATGTTTAGGCTAAATAAGATTAGATTTCACACCCTAGGTGCTTCAACAGTTCAAATGTTTAAGACCTGTTGCCACATCTCGTAGTGTCCCTGGGATCCTAATATACTAAACACTGCCATAAATATGTAATCCTGGTCAAGATGATACTTTTCTACCCAAAAACCCTCCAGCAATGGCACGTAGTGATTCTGCTGTTTAATTTCTCAGCTATTTTTCGTCGTAAAGCGAGCAGCAATTTTTATTAGGATGGCATTTGACATCTAAGGAGACAACCCTAAGTTAAAACAAGTGTATATGGACTAACCATATGGATGACAGTACCAATTAGTAGAGATTTTGTACTTATTTTTTTTATCTTTTGAGCCCAGGGTGAGATCTGCCTTTTTCCAGCAAGTGGCAAATTTGAATGTGAAATGTCATTAGTGCTGTTTTTCACTAATACAATTTCTTCTCTGACTAACAAAAAAACACATCAGTGTTATTTTTAATAAAAAAAAAAAAAAAAGAAAACTCACCCTTTAATTTACATACATTTAGGGTGAAGTAAATGAAAATGCATTATGTTACCACTGTGCTATTGAAAAATGAGCCTATAGGGTTCTAAATGGGAAGGAAAGTTGTTTTTTATCAAGCCCTGTACCCACTGCTCCCTTTACAAAGGCACCATTGTGAAGGGGATACACGGACTGGGGTTTCTAACAGTAAAGATCCACCTTCTGGCAGAGGGACTGGGAAATAAAGCCCCCCAGTAAGAAAAAACCAGAAAGCGGCCACTCAAGCAGGAGGAGCTGAACTAAGGAAGGGAGGCCAGGTGGAACTGGTCCCTCAGCCTTTCAGTGACATTTCCAGCCTCTGTGCAAGGACATGCTCTTTTCTTTCTGTTTCTATTTTCTCCAGTTAATCAGGTGACTTGAAAAGAAGCTAGATAAGGGTATTGTTTGCACTGACAACATCCTGATGATACTGTCAGAGGAGATCACAGGAAAATGTTCCCTTTTTGAACCAATAGAGTCATTAGGGAGAGTACTCATCACTTGAGTGCATCTAGGTTAATTACCATGGAAAAATCTGGAATTGGCAGCTATAATTTTTCTGAAGAAAGTACTGCTATTTTTACTCCTGATGCTACAGAATGTCTCTTAAAGTACCTCACAGGACCCTATTCTACAGTTCAATGGTAAAATAATTTTAGAAACGGAGCTTTCTGGCTGAAATTAGTGGGGCAATATCCGTGGAAATGTAATGAAAGTACAAACCATGAGTTATGTACTCTACGAATGAAATTCATCTGTTTGCCAGGACTGATTACCCTCCTTCCCCTAAATGAGCAAGCATATTTCTCTGTTGCAGTGTCACTTTGGGAAAGAGAGAGAGGTGTCAGGTTGAGCTGAATGACTCCTCCCTGCACAGATGCAGCAAACTGTCACACGCCTGATTGTGTTTGCTGTGGGACGTTATGGCACAGAGGAGCCAAAAAACCCTCCAGCCTGAGGCAAACACAGAATGCTGGGTTTGGATTGGCATCAAAGCACATGCAGGGGATGCCTTTTTAGGCAAACAGGAGCATGGTGTAGTTTTAACCCACCCAGCATTCAACGAGTGCTTACAAACCCTAGCAGCATCTATGACTTTTCAAAAGCCTCAACAATACAAGGAAGTTGCTTGAGAGTGCTGAATACTCAACTCATAATCCTTAGAGTACCTCTGCTGTGGTGCCTGTTCTCTAAGGATCTGAGGAGAAGAAAACTGAGTGCATTTTTCAGCCTAATTATCTTTTATTTCCCCCCAAAAATTATTTCAGCCCAGGAATGCTCTGTGGTGGTTGCCCATCCCTGGTGTGCTATCATGTCCAGCACATCTAACAGGTCCTAGTCACCTTTCTGCCATGGCAAAACTCTGAAAATTTTCACTCCAAAAATATTTTTGAAAACTCTTTTGATTCCCTACTAGTTCCTTGGGAATTTGATTGCAGATTTCTTGTCTGATGGAAGTAACTTCCTGCAGGAACGTGGATTATTTCACTGCACTCTTCTTGTAAGCAGCTTCCACATATATATTAGGAATGGTTTGACCCATTCCACTTCAGCCTGCCTGAGGAGAAGTCTCCAACATGAAATTCTATCAAGTTCCTTGATAATGACAGCCATTTTAAGGAGATATATGCTATAAAGCTGGATAAACTGTATTATTAGACATCATACAGTCTCCACGGGACAGACAGAGATGAATCTGAGCTTTACAATCCTCCCTCTCCCCCTGCCCAGTCATCAAACAACTTGATTTTTTTTCTAGAAAATTTTGGTTTAGCCCCACTTCTAAATCCATGAGAGAATGAGGTGCCAATAACCCTTTCAGCAGCGGGGGGAAACAAAAATATTCCTGATTTCCAAAGCCAACATTTTAGTAATTGCCCCTCATTTATTTGTATTTTCTAATTTGCTTTACATACTACAGGGAATCCTGCAATTACCCATCGAATGTACTGTCTGTGCCTTCCTGATTGAACTGCTGCCTCCCCTCCACTTTGTTAGAGCTGCCATTCAATGCAGCTCTGATTCAGACTCGAGGGAACAGCCTTGACACAATGCACTGGAGGCAATATTTGCAGGGAGAAGGGAGAGTCGCTGAGCAGCAGCCCAGCTCCACGTTGCCACGTCCCATGACCTCTTTTCTCTCTAGCCTTGGCAGAAGAACTTAGTGTGAGTCTCTAGAACTCTGCTGTCCCCTTTCGTGGTCCTTTACCCTCCAGGCACACTTTGGAGGTGCTTCTGACAGGTTAATGTGCCCCTTGTGATGAGAGCAGGGAAATATCACAGTGTATTTCCACTAAGGTTTCAGAGAGAGCTACTGTGGTATCTTTATCTGTTGATATTTGCCAAGATAATCACCTCTAAGCACACACACTATGAGAACTGGAGCCAGTAAACCAGTTACAAAATGAAATTTCAAGTCTCTTTTTTTTCCCCACTAAATTCAGGATTATTTTTATTCATTCTTAATGCTGTTTCTTTTACCTCAGGCACTGCTAGGTTTCCTAAAATCTCAGTTTTCTAAAATTTTAGGAAAAATCTTTAATACAAACCTAGGTTGAGCTGCCTTTTAAAAAAAAACCAAACAACTGTTTCCTTTGTGGTGTCCAGCTGCAGGATCTTTCTTGAATTGGCTATCAGTATGAGAGGAATAAAAATGATATGAAAATATAAATTTCATCCAATACAGGTGGCAAAATATCAAAGTCACAATCTGACATTTAAAATCTGTTTGTTTGGGGTTTTTTTTTCTTTAGCTTGATGCTGCTAGGACTGTGTTTTATTTATGCACTGCTATAGATTTGCATAGGAAAAAAACATTTGACAAGTTTCTGCTGGTGCAGTGTCCTCCATCAGACCTGGGGCAGCACGACACAAGGGGTTGTGGATGAGAAAGGGAACACTCTAACAGGTTCCTGAAGTTATATTCTGTTGACTTGTAGGTAATTATGATATAAATGTAATATCTTGTGTGTCAGCTCTTTGCTGGGGCTGTTTGTCACACTATATATCTACACCAGAGATGTGTCCCCTTCCCCAGGTGAAGACTGTAGCTAAGCTAAGGGAGTGGACGAATGCAAACTTTGCTGGTTGTGGTTTATTGTGCATTGTTCATGCTGTGAAGGTTCATATTCAAACCTTACCTACTTTGGCATTCCACTTTGGGTCAAAAGAAATAATATGGCAAGGTTATTAAGTAGAATTTGCTGGGAGATCTGTCAGAGTATCAAGGAAACTTAAGGGGAAGGAAAAAGGGAAGATTTATCGTTGTCTTGATTTTTTACTTAAAAAAAAAATAAAAGGGGAATGGGCAGTGTAAGGGGAAAAAAAAATATCAAGGAAGTATCAAGGAAGCTTAAGGGGAAGGAAGAAGGGGAGATTTATCATTGTCTTGATTTTTTACTTAAAAAAAAAATAAAAGGGGAATGGGCAGTGTAAGGGGAAAAAAAAATCAAGGATTAAAAAAAAAAAGGAAAAAAATGGGGAAAAAAAAGGATAAACAACCCAACCTGAAAATTGCTGGTTAAACGTCATAAATTCAGAGTGGAAATCCTTCTGAAAGCTGCAGCTGAGCTTTTTGGACAGGCAGTGTAACTCCTGAGATGCACAGCAGCCTCCTCAGTCAGGGAGTCACTCTCGTGCATCACAGCAAGCCCCTGGCCACACTGCATCAAGGACCAGAGCATCAGCAGCATCTTTTTATGAACAATTTCCATTGATGACAAGCTGGCCACATGTAAAAGACTTTTACTGACCAACATGGCTTTTAATCCCAAATTTACCTGTGCCAAATCCAAGTTTGTTTTAATAATGCCATATTTTTTAATGTGTATCCTTCATTCTGCCAGCAACCAGCATTGCAAAGAGAGATGAGACAGGTCAAAAAGCTTATCATATCTAAAACCATAAATTTTCCCCTGAACAAGGAGCCCAAGAAGCCTATGGGCCATTTCTGCACCTTCTATTCCACCAGATTTCATGGGACTGCTGTACACACAATAAAATTTGTTGATTTTACTCACTTCTAGGTATTTCAGTAAAAGTAACAATTAGATTTCCTTGGTTTTGAAGCACAAATCACCTATTTTCATAATTTTCAGAAATTATTAGGAAATAATTTTAATGGAAGTAAAATTATTTGAATTTTTGTATTACTTTTTATTCACTTCAAGGTCTTTTTTTTTAAGGAAGTGAAAAAAGCAACAAATTTGAGGCAGTCAAACCCCTATTAAATATATTCCTCCTTATTTGAATATGCTAATGGTTAGACAACGTGCTTCTGGACATCAGCAAAATCTTCTGAGAATGAATCCATAACTGCCTGGTATGATGTAATATTGCTCTCAGCTACTTTGAATTTATCCATTCATTTATTTATGGTGTTAGCAGAGGCTAAAAATCAAATCTTATAAATATATAGTTAGATTTGTGCATGTGTTTTAGGTTAAGGTGTTTTTATAATACATTGCTGATATTTGGCATGGGAAAGCCAGACCCTCCAACGTTCCCTCTAATCATTTTTCCAGGTGATGATACTGAAGTTTCTGCCACCAAAACCCAATCAGAGCCCTTTTAATTGGATAACTAAAAGTGTCCTACATACTGGCAGGTTACCTTGGAGAGATGGCAGCAAAACAGAATAATTATACCTATCAGTTACTGAGTTATGTTATTGGGAGTCATTGGTAGAAACAATATGCACAGGATATTCCTAATTATCCCTTCAGTTTGGGGGCATATTTAAAGCACTGGCAGAAATCTCTGCTTCCCTCTCCTTTACTCCCTCTGTCTACTTGTGTGCTTGATTAGTGCTGCTGTAATTCAGCATATTGGGTCCATGGTATTTTTATGTCCTTTAAGTCTAGGTGTCCTCTTATGTCCAGGGAGATTTTCTGTTTAATAGCAGAGGGGAATATATTGATTTTCTGTTTCTTCCAAAATTTTATAAGGGGTAGAATTGTTGCATGTTTTAATGTTAGTGAGATAATTAACACTTTCTTTCTGTCCTGAAAGCAAGGGCACTTCAAAGCAAAGGTAACACTTATTCTGCCTGCTTGGTTGCCTCACTGTTGAACAGCAAGAACTTCCCTTTATCAAAGGCTAATTTGCTGTAAAATTCATACTTTTTCTCATATGCACCTTCTGCCTACTTCAGATAGAACTCTT
>NW_008630290.1:20219-43530 GCF_000691845.1 Merops nubicus
ACAATAAG
Source organism: Merops nubicus (assembly GCF_000691845.1). Classification (NCBI taxonomy): domain Eukaryota; kingdom Metazoa; phylum Chordata; class Aves; order Coraciiformes; family Meropidae; genus Merops; species Merops nubicus. Next base: position 20,228 of record NW_008630290.1, read on the forward strand.
ACCTGAGAGGACTATTCTCTTTGTGAAATCCTGTCAGGAAAACATCATCACCAGCACTGTTGACTGGAGGGCAATTCCCTTTGACTTGTGCTGAGGGTGGTTGTGAGTTGTCTCTTCTTCTCTATTTACCTTTCAGTGGGCAGAAATTATGGCATCATTTATTTTCCAGTTGCTCAAGAGACCTTGAAACAGCTTTTCTGTTTCAAAGTTCTCAGAAACAGCAGCACGAAAACGCTTGGTAGAGTTTCTTTTCCTAAAACCTGTTCAACAGGTGGAGCTATATGCTGCAAAATCGAGTTCAGAAAGGAAATCTGTGTTCTGAGATGTTTGTTGAATCATTTTTAAAGTAATAGAGAAGACTATCCTATACAAAACACATTTTTTTCAAGTTTTTGGAAGAGTCTTCCTGCTGTTTTCCCTAGCTTGAGATAAGAAAAATAAGCCTTAAAAATAGTTGTTGTGATTTTCAGTGTGTTTTATTAGTGGGCAGAAGTCCAGGAAGCTTTGCTACCCTCCTCCTCAAACCTTAAGAAGGAATAAATGGAGCTGGGAGAGCTTGGATGTTTCACAGCTGGTGTTCAGGATTGTGTTCCTGGGGAAGCACGATGCTCCATCAAATATTTATTAATCAGCACACTTATGACATTTCTTCTTGCTATGGCTGAAAGAGGTTTGGGTGACAGACAACTCACTGAGGACAGTTTAATAAAAGAGAGCAATAGATATAGAATGCATTATAAAGCATCCTCCTCTCTCTCCTTCATTGAGAGTTTTGACCCTTTGAGGGAGAAGAGCAAGATCTCTGTTTATCTGCAGGTGCTAATTCTCTTTTTCCCCTCCCCAGGAAAGACAACTATTTGTCCAAATTTTTTGATTCCTTTAGCATACACTGAAAATACAGCTGTGGAAAATGAGTGAGCTGTATTAATATCCATCATTAATTCCTCTCTGCCATTACTGGTACACCAGTATTTGAGTTGCTGGTGTCAGAGGACAGAGTGTGCAGAATCCATTGCCATCCTCAGTTTCTACCCCACTTTTTCAGAGATAAAAATATGATTCCAGGCACAGGAGGTAGAATATTATATGCAACTCCTGTGACATATAAATGTATCTAGAAAGGAAGAGGGAGGAGATGATATTCACAGCTGACATGTCACTTAGTTATCACCCATCCTTTGACAGTGTTGTAACCAGTTTCATGTTTACAAAGATACACAGAAACATGATCAAGCCATAAAATGGTGTTTTTTTTTCACAACAGGAACAATTTTTTTATCATGAGGTGCCATTCATTAACCTTTTAGGAGTTTTTCTTCACCTCATCAGTGATTTTTTTCCCCTTCATTAGCACAGACTGTGGCAGATTTGCTCACCTTGCCTCAGGCTGTTGGAACTTAGATATCCTGGAAATGCATCCTACCCAATGTGACAAAGGCACAGAACTGTGTCTTATCACTTAATCCTCTTAATTACCTACCTTTATTACATTAGGTACTTCAGAACTGTATTAGCTGAACATGTCACAGTTGGAGGGATTTACTCATGATGGGCAAGGAAAGAATGATGTAGGTGTTTCAGGTGCATTCATATGATCAGTGCTCCTCTTTTCCCAGTCAGTTTGGATCTATAGACTTGCACCATTTGAGGGTTTTATGTTCCTTTGGGGTTTTATCTTCTAATGCCAGACAACATTAGCTCTGAGAAGGTCCTGTGGAAGAGCTGTGTAAGCACAGAGCAACCAGAAGTGAGGTTGTTAGCTGTCCAAGGCTCAGGCAGGCAGTGGCAATGACCAGAGAGATGGATGGAGTGCTGCAGCTTGAGGAACAAGAGTTCTTGCATGCATGAGGGTGGGTTTTTTTTGCACCAGGGGAGCAGTTTACAGAGGCTTTCTCTGAGCTTGTTAAGAAGAGTATTGTTATGGGCTGGGTTAACCTCTAACAGCTATCAATGATGAGCATTTAGCAACCAGCCCTCCTTCAATCTGGCCAGAAAACAGGACCAGGACACATGTCCCCACTCAACAGACCATTGGAGTATAGGGCTTCATGGTACATTGTTTGAATGGATGTGGAGAGAAGGGACAGAGAGAAGTAGAAGACAGCATAAATCAGGAGGGGAAACACCAGACACAGGCCAGATGGACCTAGAGAAACACTGAAAGAAGTCTTTTTGGTCTGGGAAGTCATCAAAATGAGACTGAGTCTGAGAGAGAGAAAGCTGCCCTCAAATCCTGCACCTCTCCTGACCTGGGGAGAGGAGATTTATGTCAGTCTGTGTGAAGAGTGAAAGACTGCATCAAAGCAAGGCTTGCATCTGTCTCCTGCCCTTAATTTCTGCAACTGCTGTAAGAAGTTGTTGCAACCAGCTGCCCTCAGCTCTCATGTAGTGACACCTCATGATGGTGGTGTCCAACACTGGGCAGGAGGAACTGTGTCATCAGCCATGAAAAGAACCACTTGGGTTTGTTCACAGATGTCTTCCTGCTCAGCTGGGACATCTGCTGATGGGATTTCTCATCATGAAAGGAAGTTAATCTCAGCAGGAGATAATAATATTCCTTTCTGCTTTTTCTTTGCCAGGTTTTGCTCAATTTTTCCTTCAAAATGAATGGACTTTAAGAGGTGGACTTCTCTTTTGGCCAATAATTTCATATAGTTACCTGGAGCAAAGCTAGAATTTACTCAGCTGATTTTTTTTCCCTCATTTTTCCTTGTTAATTTATAAGTAAATTACATTTGTTATCATGAAGTCTGGATTTGGATCTCTGTGATTCCAAGTTCCTTGAAATGAGATGGTCACCTAAAAAGTTTTAAAAATCCCAATGAAATTATAGACTGAGTCACACAATTTGAGTGTATGGGTTAATCCCAATTTTTAAAAAGATTGTTTTTAGCCAGCTCCTCTTGCTATCTATCAGTATAAATAGAAAAGATCCACTGAAGTGTGCAACCTGAGATTGAAGTTATACTGGCCTAAAAATTAACAACTTTGAACAACTTGTTCAAAGTCATTGTTCTTTTTCGGTCATGAAAGTGGCTAACCTGAATTTTTACCCATTGCTCTTACTCAGAATGTCATTATTATTTATTTGGAATTTGTTCCATTTCCAGATAAGAATTTAAATTTTAGTGTAAGAGGCAGGACTGGGAAAATAAAATCTAAATGAAAGATATTTATTTTTTATTAAATTCCATAAATTTTCAATTTCTTGAATTTTTCCAGGTTTAAGAACTTTTCTTATGACTAGATTCTATTGTGGATAGTCATCACTTACACAGGATTTTTAATTTATCATTCCAGAGAATGAAATGAGTGCATATTATAATACAAAATAGGAGCAAAAATTACTCAGCAACATAATAATTTTAATTTTTTTTCCTGATTAGCTTAAAAGGTGCACCCATTAGTAAGAAAAGGAGCATGGAGAACACACCTAAATTCAAACACATATAGTATTAACCTCACCTAATGAGCATTGCTCCAATTGGCAGGAGAAACTACACCCAACAGATGGGAAGCTACAATTGGCTTCCCCAAAAAATCATGGCCCTTGACTTTCATTTGTCCTCTGCATCAGTTTCTTGTATTTCAGAATGCTTATTGTTGGGTATTCTTGCTGTGCTCTCCTCCCTTCCACGCTACTAATTGGTTTGCTGGAATTGCCACCACCCATCTCTCCCAATCAAAACCAAAAAAAGATACTCTTGAGAAGATTTTGGCATTCATATCTGCCTGATCTTTTTATAATGACATTAAAAGTAGCTAAATCATTTTTTTTTTTCCTCTGTTTATCCATTTTTTGCTTTGTTGATGCTAAAATCTAAGGGGTTTTGCTGCAATTAGTGATATTCATCTATCTGGACACGAGCATTCTGTCCATTCTGCATGCGTGTAGGACCACGTGAGTTTGTGTCTGTGTCCATAGAATAGAATCTTTCTTATAGGTGATGAATAGGTGAATATAGATGAATATATATAAATATACATCTATTGGTGTGGCCAGATGGAGACAGCTGCATGCTCACCTATCTGTTTTGCAAGGTGGCCACGTTTCCAGAGGGATTTATCAGCTTGGGCATGGTGCCATGCTTGCACAGCTCTACAAGTTTTTTGACCCAGAGCAAGATAAGATAGATTTATACTTTCAGTTGTACCTCAAAATCTTCTCAAAAGCACTATTTTTGGGTTCCTTCCTTTCCTTCTGATTGGACTGTATACCAAGCTGACAAAATTTCCTACATGACCTAATTGAATTGTAAGGTTTGACAGTTGACACAAGAGTTAAAAAAATATATATATATATATTTTTGGTCTGAAAGTAGGATAAATTTCTTCCCACATCTTTAAGATGAGCCTGTTTCCCTTGCTGGCAAATTCAGGCAGAATTAGTGTTGTCTGCTCTGAGCTATTTTGTCTCCTTGGCACTTTCCCCTTCAACACCTATTTTCTGAGATGACTGCAAGAGATCAAATTAATGCACTGGGGAGTTGTGGCTCACAGCTAATACTTTTTTTCAGCTGTTTTGAAGAGCAGTTGTGATCAAAGCTAGCAGTTTTGTAAGGCAGTGACTATTTCCACCACCATGGAAATTGGGAAGGGGTGGCCTGTGCTGTCCTATATGTGCTACAGAATTCAGGCATTTCTTCACCATGTCATCAATGAAATTGGAAGACTGAGCTTTTAGTAAGAATTTTAAAAGTGTCATTCTACAATTGTGTTTTTCATAAGAAGATCAGGAAGAAAATGGTCAGTTTAGGCACCTTGAAACAATTTCAGTTTAAGATCTAAGAAGGTGCTTAGAACCAATACTGCACTATTGACTGCATGCAGTGTTCTCCTGTGTCACTTCCAAATCATTTTTAGAACTGGCCAGAATTTCTCATGTGTTTTTCACGGGAAATGTTTCCTCTCTCTAAGATTTCCTTTTAGTGTAGAAAAATGCCAAAATTTGCTTCTGAAAATGTTTTGGGGATATTTAAGGCATTTCTTGAAATATTTTGCTTGGATAAGAATGAAGCGCTGAATCATTGAAAAAAATTGAAACATTCTGATGACTTTCTAGCAAAACATTTTATTAAATCCTCATGAAACATTTCTGTGCTTTCTGGTATCTTTCTGGCAACGTTGACCAGCTGTAGCTATTGCTAAAAAGAAAAGTTTAATCACAAGCTCATCAGGTTTACACACATTGCCAACACAGAGAATTAAATTAGGTACCTCCTGGTGTCTGTTGAAACCAAATGTTCCAAAGACTGAATCAAAAAAAAATCATTCTAAATGTGTAGTTGGATATTTAAATGATGGAAAGTATTTTACATATATCTATAAAACATTTCCCTTTTACAACAGAACTTTTTTTTCAGTATTTAAGTTTCCTCATAGATTTTTTTTACATCAGTTAACATAGGTGGTCTATCGTGGCAGAGAGCATGGGAAGTATGACACCAAGAACAATTAGGGCATTTTTAGCTTCTCACAGAAGTAGAGTTTTTGATGTTACATTTCTGTGTGCTAAGTTCTGCATATAAGCAGAGTCTGTTGTGTTCTCCTAAAACAGTTCTTCTGACACGTTGACATTCTCACTGTGGAACACTTTCCTCAGTTTCCCTCCTTTAGCTCACAAGGTTACAAGAACCTTTCAGCCACCAGCTGGAAAGTCTGGAAGGAAAGTGTTATTTCCATCTTCAGTTCATCTTTCAGAATGTGTCTAAAATGGCAGGAATTGCTCTTCACACCTTTGCATCCTGTGGGACACAGATCCAAACATGCACTCAGCATGGAGTACACCAGCAGCAGCCTCCAAGTCAGCACAACCCTTTAAATCTTTGACTTCTGTAGGTGACATTGGGTATCCTCGTTCCCAATCCAGATTGATGCCCTCTTAAGAATGAAGGAAAAGGGAAGAAAATGTCTTTTTTTCTGTTCTTGAATCATCTCTAGAATTGTCTGTAGAACTGCTGTAACTTATATGTGATAAATTACAGGAATGAGCACTGCTGTCCTTTCTTGGTGGCTACCTCATACTGTAGCTGGCTGTGACCACCCTGGTGTCATTATCTAGTCCCTGAAAAAAGTCTGAGCCTGACCTAGATGAGTTTTCCATCACCTTAGGTATCACTCTATGCCTAAGCAAGCTGAGTTTTAGAAAAAAAACCACTTTTTTTAAAAAAAATCCAAACCTGGGTGCTGCAAAAACTCACATCCTCATTATTAGTTCTGAATTAGTCTGTGGATATTTCTCAGAGAAGCTCCTGGCTCTCAGCAAATTCAATCAGTAGTGGTTACACCCAGGTCAGGTTTCCTAATTTCCTTTGTAATTTGGATGGCTATAAATTTTATTTCACTGTGGGAATTTGAATTCTGAGATAGTATGAAAATTGAAATTCAAGAAGGATGGATTCAGCTACACAGCATGAACCTCTCACGTATTTTAGGTGCTTTATCTTGGCCAAGATCTTTGCAGTAAGCTGAGTCCTGTAGGTGATCTCTGCCCCTGTGGAATGGCATTTGGAGGCCAAGGTGGATCTGACAGGAGGGATATGTTTGTCAGCCACATTTCATCTCCAGTGACTCCAGGAGGAGAAGTTCTGATCATAATTCCATACTTTAACCTGCCCATGGCAGTGTAGGACACTTTGGGACTAGAGATGCTCAAGCCTGTATATTGTTCTGCTTTGTGCTCTGCTCCACACCCAGTTTGGAGCTGGGAAATGACAAGTTCAGGCTGATGCTTCATGAAGGGATAAAGGACACACAGTGAAGGCTGCTGCATTTGTACCTTAGGATGTGGAGCATAATCAGTGGGAATCACCATGAATTACATGACTAGCAAAAAAAGCCAATACAACAGGAGGTAAATTAATATTGCTACTGTTAATGAACTCTAAAAAAAGGGTCATAGAACTGTTTGTAGCATTTTCTTTGCAGTAAGGAGTAGTTTGAAGGAGGCAACACTACTTTACACCCACCATTATGACAAAAGACCATGCAGAAACAACTTGGGTCTGATTCCCTTTAATCTGTTAATATAAAAGTATGGGCTTTTCTTTTTTCCCCTGTATTTATTTGGGAATATTCAAAATCTGCCACCACGCAGGGCCTTGGATTTGCTATAATTAATGTCCGTTTATATCACCTCTCCATCGTGCTCAAAATTCACCTCTTAAGAATAGGAGGTATAATGAAAAGTGGTCAGACTGGTTTAGGGTTGTTTTTTCAGTGAATGAAAGAGTCTTTTAAACCCCAAGTCTATCTGTGATCTCATGGCTGTGAATTAGCATGCAGAGCTACACGAGCCTTGGGGTGGAGGCAGAGGGAGAAGCCAGCTTTGAGAAAGAGCAGCAGCCGGCGAGGGAGAGGGGCTAGCTGCAGGAGGAGGGGGCCACACATGGAAAAAAAGAGAATGGAAAACACTTCCAAAAGGGAGGGAAATGGGAAAGAGGAGGGCAGCAGCAACAGTGGAAGGGTGAAGGTGAAGAGGGGAGAACAGCTGCTTTTCCCCCTCGCATCCTGACTGAGTTTTTCTCTGCAATGCCCATGGTTTTTTTTTGAGCGTATTGATTCTGTGACCCTCTTTAGCTGTTTGAACTCTCTCTTGGAAAGCATCAAATTCAATCCAAATCTGTTTCTGGGATTCGTATTATTTGGGATTCCCTTGAGGTCTGGAGGAAACAGAAAAGACAAATGGTGTGATAATCACAGACCACACAAGGAAGGAGAAACCCAAAGAGGGGTGAAACAGCCTGGGAGAGGGGACTGATTTTTCAGGCACTGCCTATGCAATGGTCAAATTTCTTCACATGTAATTTAAGATATTTTTCTGAGGTGGTGATGATAAAAATGCACTTCTTTGGGCTATGGAATCGACTGACTTGTTTCAATTATTGTTGTCAGCACACCTTCTGTAGCACCAGAAAAATCTTTTTCATTCTAAAAAAACCCCGACAACTACATACAAAGGCAGAGTCTAAAACTGAAAAAGTGTTGAAAAGACAAGACCATACTCACTAAGTTTTTAAAAATCTGCAAACATCTCCAATACCATTAACACTTTTTAGCTCTCACTTCTTCCAGGCAAAGTATTTTCCCTGCACGTTTTCTTGAAAATTTGTTTGGGCACCTTTAGGTGAGGACTCCTGAGGATGCTCCCAGAACAACTTACTCCTTTGCTTTGTGTTGTGCCTGTAGCAGAGCTGGTGCAAGTTGTATAGGTGAAGGGCTTTCTCCACCTAAAGTCTGAGGGATTAAATCCCCCAGTCGTATTCTAGCATCAATTTGTGCCAGACAGCTCCTTGGGAATGCCAGCAGAGCTTGGGTACCTCAGCACTGAGCTGTAACAGAGCCAGAGAGGAGGATTGCCCTCCTAGAGAACCAAAATACACCAGCACAGCAAAACTTTAAACGTGAGCAGGTAAATAACATGTTTCTTGGAGAGAGGGACAGTCAGAAGACACTGGACTAACTTGGGAGAGCGAAATGAATGTTGATTTAATTGCCTATTTAATGATGATCTGTTTTCTTCTTCTTCTTTTTCTTCTTCTTCCTTTTTTTAATCCAAACAGAAAGGTTAATCTAACTATACATTTAAGGCTTTTAAAGGCTCCATTACAAGACTTATTATGCTAAAAGAAACATACCTGGCATGCTGCAGTTCTCTAAATGTATCAGCGATGCATGTAATGATTCACTTAAACCATCATGGTCAGAATTCTTTTACATTATTTCTATGTAAATTGGATGCTTCACGATTACTATAATACGTGTGAAATTCCACTTATTATTTCTTTTAACATGGAAACTTTTATCACTTAACTTCAACTCACTGGACAGAATATTTGAACCATTTGCAGTCATTAGAGCATTTTTGTTTGGTCAAAACCCTTATGGGATTATACTTTGGAAAAATAGCATGAATTACATTCAATGCAACTGAATGGCAATTTTAAATATATAAGGGGCATCAGGAGTGCTTGTCATTATACTTAGAATTCAACACTATATTTTATCTGTTATGGACTTGTTTTTACATTTACATCTTTTATATTCAAGAGCCTTATTTCAGTATGGAACATAAAAAATGCCATAATCCATGTAGAAAAGGCTACCTGATGAAGCACATCTACTTTTTCATGTTCTGGAGGACCAATTTAAAATCCTAGCTTAGGTCCTAAGTTTTTTAGCTTCACCTTACTAGTCAGAAGACATTTTCCTATATCCTAGGAATTGCTGGGGGAACTGGTGCAGCAGGAATTCTCCTCTAGTAAAACTGAAGGTGATGTTCTTTGCTAGCCTTGAGACTTGGCACAGGGCGTCCAAACTTCCTGAGATTCCCAACAGTCCCAATCCACATCAGGATGATGAGGCAGGAGAGAAAAGGAACACTTCCCATGGCCTCATAATCCAGGTTATTAGTTGCACTGTAAGAAACTTTAGAGTCTGCTTTGCCACTCTCCCACAGGGCTACCACGTTGGCTGTTGGGTCTTCTAGGTGGATCTCCCTGGCTAGAGCTATTCATTGGACTGGGGACTTGAAGTTCAGATGCCTGGAGATTGCTCTAACAGCCTGCCTCAGGGAGTGTTATTTATGGACTTTAGGAGAGTTCTAAGAAGGATTTTGGCACCAGAGAGAGGCAGCAATCTGGAACAGCCAAGGGGGTTTGCAGGAAGCAGTAGAGGTGCACGTCTCCCATGGTCCAGTGGTAGGACCCTGATTTTTGCCTATTCAGGGGACCTTTCCTTAATGCTTTTTCTTCCATCATCTTCCAACCCAAGTACATCAACCTGTCATTTTAAAAGAAATTATATTTTCTGTCTCTGCTCCTTCTGGCTTTAAGCCTTCTGAGTTTCTATTTTAACCACACTTGATAACATTTTTTTTTGAGGAAAGAATTAACTGAAATTAGTAGATTTTAATAAGTCAGTAAGCTGGGGTTTCTCTCTAACATATGAATATGCCATTTTAAGACAAACTGATAGAACATTATAATCTAGCTGCTCTAGCTTTTGCTCCACTAAGCTCTGCTTCTCATCCCCCAGTGAAGCTCCTTGTTTTAATTTGAGTGAAAATGCCTCTGGTTAAAAATACATATCCTGATTCTAATGAGAAGTGCTTCAATCCTTTCTCCACTGATCTCCCACCTCTCATTTCCAAAAATTAGCTAACTTGAACTCACAGTGTCTTTAATTTCAGCATCAAAACCAGAAGACATTTTACAGTCATGGTTTTTTTCCCAGGGAAGGTGAAGAATCATGTCCTGGGCCACTGGGGTGGGGGTCGTGGCATTCTGAATTATTTCCTTAGATTTGATGCTCAGGCATCTGTAGCTTTAGGAGAAAATCCTTGCCTCAGTTTCCTTTAAAGCAAAGGTATTATCCATAGTGATAAAAGCTTTCTTTCCTGTTGACAAGACAGGTATCTGGCAATAATCTTCATTCTATTATTTAGAAAATTATTGCCTTTCTTCCAACACAGATACAGACAGTGAAAAATAAGATTAACATAATTAATATAGTTATTTTTTCTTTATTTCAAAAAAAAATAATCATTTTGTCTTTGAATTTGTACTTGTAAGACAACGTTTGGCTAATTTTATTAAGTGGTTGGAAGGAGATATATATTGAATTTTCTAGTTCATTTTTTTTGCATATTTATTTGATATATTTCAATTTAACTTCATGAATATCTGTAATATGTAAAGAAATAGTTTTAGTTACATATGTTGCACATACTGCAGTTTTAAAAAGATGTATTTAAATCTTATGTTGCTGATAAAATCCAGGAGAGCTTAGGTCAAATAATTTTTTAAGAGTACCCCCTGCCAATTCTGCACCTTAGCTGCTGAGGATGCTTATGGCATTAGTTCAGATATGAACATATGAATTTTAAACCCAAGTGTTCATCTAAATACTTCCTTTCTCTGTTCATTAGGCTTTTACCTCACTCATTAAGATGCAGAACGACTCCTCACTTAAAATTTTTCTCCTGGAACTAGGCTACCTGTGAGATACGCTGTCTTTCTGCAAGGCAATCACCAGCTATTTAAATAGATAGAGTTAAAAATGGTCAAAAACTTCAGTTTCATCATGAGTCACGTTGGAATTGATGGCTCTGCTCACAGGACAGAGAATAAGCCACTGGCAAGTCAGGCAATTCACTGAGGACAGAATGATTAGCCACAAGGAGCACTTTACAACCTGCACTGGTAATTGGGGTAATTATATTGCAGGGTTTGCACACCCATGAATTACAAAGATCTTTTAAAATATATATATATATATAGTGCAATTTGAACATATCTTGAAGCAGACACCAGGAAGAATCAGCTAGCAGGTAATTCAGATGAGATAAAGCATCCCTGATGTATAGGAGCTGGGAAAACCTATAGAAGGCAGCATGCAATAAAACTATAGCATATCCATTTATCACAAGAACTTCTTCACTGAGGTGTTGGGTATTTAAACACTCCAAAAGACAAAGATTTCCTGCAGAAAATTAAAAGCCAAACAACAAGGTGTGGGGGGGGAATCCTTAAGGAGGAGGTGGTTTCATTGGGATACAATGTTAGACTGATTTATGTTATCATTTCTAAATGCATGATACAGTCACACCTAAACTAGCCAAAAAAAAACCCCTTATATTTATTTCCCTTTTCTGCCCTGCATATTTTCAAAGACCTCCTATAGTTAACATTATAATATAGTTAGTTGCTACACATAATCTGCACTGATTATAGGAAAACTGTCAGTGTCTGTTCAAGGTCTGAAAAGGCTGCAGCAAATAGCTTTTCTCTTTGCCATGGAGACTGGGGTCTGTTTTTACGGTTACTCTGGTAACCAAAGCCTTTCTGGTGCTAGTCCTTTTCAGTTACTTTAGCTATTAAACCCTCTGGTTGAGACAAAAGGAAGGCAGTATGCAGACACTTCCCCTGTAAAGCAAATCTCAGGGTTAAAATTGAGCAAAACTTGTAATAAAAGGCATAAAAGCAGCTTCTAATCAGCTGGTTATATGGTAGCTGGGAGGTGTTTGTGTGCTTGCCTACATGTGGGAAGCCTGAGTTTGGTACGTTTGAATTTGAATCTGATTATTAGAGGACTAGAAAATGGATTAGGCATCTTCAGTGCTGCTTCAAGGAACACAGTTTCTCAAACCTGTGACCATCACGGTGCAAAAGGCATCAGTTTTTAAAGTTATCACTCAGTGAGGGATTTTTTTTAAGGGGAGGATGTTTTCTGACGTTGCTCAGGGTGATAGATATCAAAAGAATTGCAAGTAGACATCACAGAATTCTGCCCCCAAAGTCATATATTTATGTGCCATTTAGGAACCTTCACCAGGGCTGGGATGCTTTAGAAAACAAAGTCAAGAAAAAACGGATGCTGACCTGAAAGCTTGTAAATAAAATGCCCCATTCAGTGATCAAGTTAATGAAATTGATTACAGAAGATTGGCGACAGGAACAGCAAAAAGACAGAAGGCTGAGTTGTGAAATATTTAGCAGCTAAGATGGTAGTGTCACTTTTGCTTGGAATCAGTAAGTGTAGGCAGGCTCCCAAATTATGTTGTTTTTCCAAATAGTCATGTTTTCACCTTAGGTAAGGGCTTATTATGGCAAGCTTTCACCATCCCTACCCATTTTGGCTTTCCTCTAAGAATAAAGAGGATTTTTTTCTCTGGAAGAAACAGCAGACTAAATAGACCACAAATAATATGCTTCACAACTGAACAATCCATTCGTGCTTTAACATGGTCAAACTAAGTAACTCTAAATACTGCAATACCCATGGTGATAAACCACTTTCGAGCTGCAAAGTATTCAATTATTTTTCATTTGAACTATTAAATGTGTCACATAGAAATTCCCCATTGCTGTTTTCACCCACATAATCATGTTTTTTTTTTTAAAAAAAGAAACAACTTTGTCCTATCAAAAAAGAGTTCAAACTAAAACACTGCAGAATATAGCAACTAAATTAAGGCCAATTGGTGTTTGTTAACAGAAAGGGAAACACCTGCAGCATTTAAAAACCTAAAGTGTTGCCTCATCCATAAATTAGCTGCAGGATCAGACGATTGGACTGACCTCAGTTTAATCAGATTTGTGCATTTTGATGGGGAGTTCTCCTTTAACTGTATAGGCATAGTATTAAAGTGGTCAACATAAGGTTTTCTAAGGCCACTGTTTGATGTGAGCATCACTACTTGAAAGCAGATCTCTCCCCAGCCTTTCTCCCACCTCAGATATTTCCCTGGATATTATTCATGCCAAAACCTTGATCTTGCATATTCACATGAATGGGAAACATCCAGACCTGTGAATTAGGTGAAATAGAGGATGACAGGTTTTTGACAAACAGACCTATGCAATCACTGAGCTAAATATAGTGAGCAATTCAGCAAACCCCTTCAGAAATAGCATTGGGTGAGGTATTTGGGATTTATGCCCCCCACCAGGGATCCCATAGGGTAGGAAAGCTCTCACAAGCCAGAAAACCAGCCTTCTCTTTACCTGGGGTGGTAGGTAAAATAAGAGTCAAGCTCTGACCTGCTGGCCTTGGTTCATTCCCATTTTACAGCAAGGAAAGCTGATATCGAGGCTGAATAACAGCTAAGACTTTAAACAGCAGTGCTGGGATCCTAACCCCACATTGAACTGAAAACTTCATAGCTAAGGGCTTAGAGAAACCCCTCAGCTATGCCTGAGACACATCCATCTGGGATGGAAGAGTTTCTGAAGCAGAGCAAAGCAGTTCAGATGGAACTAAGAGCCTGCTTGAGTGTCTGAGTTTGCACATCCCATAGCTGAGATGTGCCAAAACTGAAACCACAAGGCTGGTCATCCAACCCACAGGTAAATTATACACAGGTCAATGAGGATTTCTTGCTTTTGCACAGAGATGCTGACCCAGAGACTGGTTGGAGTGGCACATTTATCCCCAGGGAATGAGCAAAAGCCTCCTAAGCACATTTGATCAGTGCAAATGCTCATCCCAGGATAAGCTACTTCATCTTACTGATTTTATATCTTTGAAATTTACTTCTGTCAAGTGAAATCCAGAGGTCTTTGTTTTCCAGACCTTTTGCACTGGCTTAGGACCGTGCATAAGTGCTCTCAAGTATGACCTGTGGCAAAGCTTCTAAGAGCCTTCTAGCCCTGCTCCTCTTTTGTAGGATTGAAAGCCATGTGGCACAAGCACTTGACCTTCTGTGACTTCTGGGAGTGCAGGGATTTGTGGGGAGTGATGGAGAGGAAGCTTTGGGCTGTAGGATTTTAGAGAGGACATCTTTTTAAAAGGAACCTGTAAAGTCTGAGAGGGGGTGGTGATGAAAATAGAAAAAAAAATAGTTATTTGTGGAAAAGGATCTTAACAATGACTCAGTACAGTGACAAGTTGCTGTATGCAGTGTAGGTATTTTATAGTAGATCCTCTGTCCTCATACTGCTGCACAGAATGGTTGGGGGAGCTGGCACAGACTTTTTGGGGTCATTTCTTGGCTGTAGGAAAAATCTCTTCAAGAGTAATCAGCAATGCAAATACAGTTCCAGTTTCAAGGAAGACATGTCCATGTAAAATTGTATTTCACCATAAGCAATGTGTAATATTCACCTTGTGTAAGTGCAGACAACTATAAAACTTCTTTACAACCATCTTATAAATGAAGCACTGTGCTTAATTATGATATAACAACTATAAAATCAGAGCCCTGAATATATTTGCCTGAGATGTCTTGCTTAGAAAGTCATGGAGTCTAACTCCTGAACCTGTTGCCCATGTAGGACTGGTCAAATCATTTGACTTCCACCATTTACAGCTACCTCCTCTGTGTAGTAGGGGGTAAAAATATCCAAGGTCCTAGTTTTGTAAAATTCAGTGTGCTGAAGAAATCACAAGTGGAATTTTAGCAACTAGAGCATTTTTAGTAGGTTAGCTCAAGGGAACAGGAGCTTTACATATATAAGTAGTGTTCAAAACCATCCTTTGCAAGATGCCAAGCAGCACTCAGCAGTGAGGTTATGGTAAGAAGACCCCTTGCTCTGAAGCTAAGAAGAACCCTCACCTAACTCAAACACAGTAGTTGCTTTTTTAGGCAAGTAAGGGAACAAAGTTTCCCTGTTCAGGCAATTAAATTGATTTTGCAGGTAAACAACTGGAACATCACTGTGGTTTTTGCAGGGACATGATCTCCTGTGGCTTACAGCTTTTTTCTGTGAGGTTTGATGACAATAGAGTCCAAAAAACATCTTCACTTAACTTGCTCATCCAAGAACCTTGAAACATTTCAGAAAAAAAAAAGAATACATTTACTTCAAGGAAAAAAATGTATAAAGTTTTTTTTCTTTTTTTTCAGAGAAACTGTATAAATAATCATCAGATTTCACCTTCTCTCCTTCAAAACCAAAATGAAACAAAACTAACCTCAAACCAATTTCCTTTTAAACATTTCATGCCCTCCCCCTGCAGCAAACTACAGGACTTTATAGTAATAAATATAGTAAATAAAACATTTATAGTGACTTTTCAGTAAATTCCTCCTTGCTGAGGAGCTACCCTGTCAATAAATTTGTCACTGCCATGAATCAGTACGTTAAAACAGTTAAAATAAGTTTGAATATAGTGTGGACAGAAGCATCACTCAAGATATTTTTATTTTCTACAAAATTTGGAGAAGAAAGTCTTTTATTTCCACTTGTTAAATTCAGAAGATTTTTCTTCTATGCCATTGACATTTACATCATGACTGTTTGTTGTTCTCTACGAGCTCTATGACCCATTGTTGTCCTCAAGTTTACATCCAAATAATTAATTTTTTGCCTTTAATTTGCATAGCATATTTTAAAAATATTAGTTTTAAGCCTGACAGAGAGTTACAAACAACACAGATGAGTTAAAACTGATGGAATACTTACTACTCCTTTTTCAAAGCCTTTTTATGGGTGGTCATGTTTGTATCAGCCTTGAGTTCGACCTTGCCTGCTGCTGAGAATTGGTTCCCTGCTGTACAGACTTTAGGGGTTTATCTAAGCTTGTGTGAGGCAAATGAGGTGAGGAACTTTCTGCCAAGTCTAAATTTTGATGGGGAAACAGAAGAATATGCTCTTTTGTGGGGTTTTAATTAGTTGAAGTGAGAGTTCAGAGCTTCTGATGAAAGCAGGACTAGCTTCATATACTTATTTTGAGACCTGTGAACACATTGATGAATTTATGGTAGGAGGCAACATTAATTTTCTCCTAAATTTCTGTTTCCTCTGTGCTTTTCTTGAAGGAATAGCTATTTAGCAGTTAAGTATATTGATAATCTTTTACCAATGTATTGTAGCATTGTCTTCAAGATTATTGTTTTCCATTTGTTTAGCAGTGTTTGTAGGATATTTGGCAACACATACTCTTTGGAAAAGATGACTTTGAGCCACACAGAAATTCTTGCTTTAGCTGTTTTAAACTTTTATTAGCCAAGTTATTCAAATGCAGGGTGTATCCTCAATTGTCAGAGGACAAATATAGAGCCAAAATCCATGTAAAGGGTCAATAAAGTTTTGATTTATTAAGCTCCCTAAACCTGTGCCTAGTTTTCCCTTAAGGATAGTTCCATGGGACTTAATAAAGCTCAAGCTTAAGTTCTCTAGGCTACAGAGCAAAGGTATTTAACTTTTTAAAGCAGAAATAACTCAAATTGTGTGCAAGTCAGGAGTCAGTACTGCTAAAATTACCCCTGCCAAGCACCAGCTCATCCCACAAGATATATTGGCAAAACTCCTCTTGATCTACAGATACAGCACAGTACAAGTAAGGGTAGCAGTCAGGATTTTTGTGGATAAATGGCTTATCAGTTTAATTGTTATTTTGAGCTTTGAATGCTGGTTGATTGCTACTTCTACCTGAAACCAGCTCAGCCTTTAAAAGATGAGTGGATATAATGGTTTTGACCCATGTTTATTTTCTTGGTGTTGCTGGTAGCTGAATGTTTTGAGAAAAAGTGTTTATTGCATTACTCTGTATTCTCAGTTAATTTTTAATGCTAGCAGTTGTATAATCTGTGGGCTGGTTTTGTATAAGTATCAACCACCCCTGTGGAAGCACTTGTGTTAGGACTCTAAGAAATAGATTATTTCAGAGATCTCTTACTTTAGGATCATATTCTATGACAGTGTTACCTGGAGTAATATGACTATTCAGAAATGCAGATGTAGTTTATAGAGCTTTTACTTGTTAGCCTTTAAGCATCATTCTGTATTTTCATTTTTTTTTGAAAACTCTCTAAAGTACATTAGGAAACCTATTGCAGGGAAAGAAAAAGATTGAGAGTTGCAAATCTAACAAAGTTAATCTGTGTACTTTAATGGAAGTAGTGATAAAAAAGAAATAAGGCATTTTATTCCAGGAATGATAATAAAAGTATTTTTCTAGATTCTATAATCCATTACTTCAGTGTAATGGCTTCAGCGCTCAGAAAGTGCCTGAGTTAATAGTTCTGTAAACACAGTTTTTTATCAATGTAAATCTTTGAATCATATGCAATCAGAGCTTTATTTTGGTTAGATTTTAATTGCAATTGTTTGCTTTTTCGAGGCTATAAGTTGCTTACTACTGTTAAAAAAAAAACTAGAGGGCTGCTTTTAGGTCAAGGCTATCAGAAAACACTGATAGCTTTTTATCCCAGAATTAATGGTTAGAGATATATCTATCACAACATGAAATAAAACAACTCCCAAAGATAAAACTGGACATGTACATCTCTTCTCCACTGATGCTGGTAAGAAACTTTGCACATGATGCCCCCATCTTCTAATGCAGAATCTCAACGGGTACCTAAATACCTGACTACTTCATCATGTTCCATCTCACTGCTCTTCCTTTTGCAAAGCCTAATTTATCACTGGTCATTTCTAAGAGCTCTCATTTTTCTCACTATCCTTTATCACTTCTAAAAAAGTCTCTGGAAATAGGAAGCCTGATATTCTTATTTTTATTTTTTTTTTAAAATACAATTCCCTCACAGTAGGAAGGCCTTGACTTTGCAAAATACCTCATCCTAGGAACCAACCTCCATCAGTGCATATCAGTACTGTAAAATCAATCCAAATAGTTTTGTAATTTTTCCCCTATGAAACGTTTAAGTTGGGTCTCCTGAGTATTCTTTTTGTCTTTGGCTTGAACCCCCTTCTTCAGGATGGACCTTCGGCACCAGGCTTCACCTCTGAAGCTTGAAACGCCAGGGAGAGTTTATTTGGGCTGTTTTCCCAGTGTTTCATGGCCCACACCTCAAATTATTTTGATTGTTTGCTTTCCAGTGATGTAAAATACTTCAGCTTCATCCTTTGAAACTCAACAGATCTGCTGCTTCGCGTGAAGGAAGGAAAAAACCACGTTAAAAACCTCCTAGCCACTGGAAAGCAAGCACAACCATATGTGTTTGGTTTTATTTAGGTGACCTATATGATGTTTTATGTTGTCCTTTCAGAGGACAAAGAGCTTTGGAAACATCTTATGGCTCTATAGGGTTATGTCTGCTGTGTACATACGCACACACCCGCTCTCGTACACACCCAAGAGGAAGTCATTTTATTTTACACAAATCAGCTACTTAAAGTAAATTGAGATATATAGAATTTACCAATGAAATGAGTGATTTGATGTGAATAAAAGAGGTGGTGTGTTGTAAATCAGCCCTGACAGCCAAATGGGAAAAATTGACAGAGCACTGTAATCACTCCCAACATCCACTGAAGTTATTGATCCAAAACCTCTATAATCCCCTTCACATAACACAAGCAATTTCATATAATACCTGTAATAACAGTGCATTCAAACTCAAGTAGCCATCAGAAGCTTTGTATCTAATGGTGGAGCAGGCCTCTGCTGAGTAAGTGTAACCACTGGAGCACCAACCCGCCGCCGCCTCGCCTCTCCTGGGTACCGCTCGGCGATAAGAGCCAGGGCAGAAGATAAACACTTCCCAACGCCAGGGAAAACGAGCTATTAATTGCTAACTACCTCGTCAAGGCCTTAAACCCCCGGGTGCGGAGCGGGGAGAACCGCGAGGGGGATCCGGGGGGCCGATAACGCCCTCACGCCATCCACCCGGCGGCTATCTGATGTTAATTACAAGAGGGGAAGAGGAGCTGAGAGGTCTTTAGTTGCTGGGTCATTACATCCTTCCCAGGTGGGGTTTAGGGTGGTTTTTTTTTGGTGTTTTTTTTTTTTTTCCCCTATGAAACGTTTCACCCCGTTTTTTACAAGCTCCAACTCCGGCTGATGGATTATTCCGCCGCCTTATCAAAGCTTTGCCAGCTCCTCATTAATATATAGAGGGAGCAGCACGGTTCTATATATCATTGTCTTCTTCTCGGGGAGGGCTAATCAGTCAGGCATTATCAGCCCGTCAGCAGAAGGCAGGCAATCAGGCCTGACAGCGGAGAATCATGGGAGAGCAGGGAAGGTTAAATGAGGCTGACAGTTGTGATAATGATGATTAGACTATAAATTAAGATATGATGATAAAGGAGAATAAAAAGACACAATCTGAAGCAATATTTGGTTTAACATGTCTCTCTCTGTTTTTTTTTTTTTTACCTCGGTACAGTTAAACGGCCGTAACATTTATCACGCCGAACAAGAATGGACATTTAACTACCATGATAAAATAGGACAGCATCAGATTGAAAACCCAACAAGTTGTGATTATTGTGTCAGGCACTTTTTCCACTGGTTGGGAAAAAAAAAAAAAAACAAAACCTGGAGATAGAGCATATGTTATAATCATTCATGCATTATTCTTGCAGAATGAAAAGAAAATAGATCTATTTTAGAAATGTCTTCCAGACTTCTAGATAAGAAATATTCCAAAAGGAAAAAATTAATGTAGTCTCCTGCTTCCAAGATCATTTTTATCAATGGAACTATAGGAAGCTAAGTGATAGTTCCTCCCCATCATCTCCTCGTAACGAATGTGTGTATTTATTAGCAGCTGATCTGGAGGATTTGCAACTGTTTTGACATGAGTCTCTTCTTAGGCAAAACACTATAAATGAAATTACAGAACATCAACACATCATATTTAAAGATTGCTTTCTCATTAGTTGTTAAACACATGTAGCTTCCCAGAGATGAAATGAAATAAGAATGGGCATGGTTTGACTGTGGGAACATTTACGATGCTGTGGTCTTCATGCAACCATTTGGTTGTTTGCTTAGAAGGACAGATGACATGTATCATGTGTTTATCATGTCTGTGTTAAGGGTGCTTAGCAATCCTAAATAAATAGCACTGGGCAGTGAGACTGATGGTGATTAGCACATTTTATGCAGTGTCCCACCCCCTGTGCTTCTCCATGCAATAAGTCAGGACAGGCAGACCAGGCTGAGCAGGGAGTACTCCACGTGTGGGTGTCTTTGCCACGTGCTGGAAGGAAGGAAAAGTTTGGAAGGGAAAGTGTAAAACCTCCTTTTTGGAAAACCATACGTTTTAAGTATATCCCAAATGTCCTGGATGTCAAATAACTATTCAGCTTCCTGCAGACAGGTTAAAGCAATTATTATCTATATACCTAGAAATCTTTGTATGAAACAGGAGTTCATGATACACACAAATATATAATTTGTGTTCCTAGATTTGACCATGTTGCTGGTGCAAAAGCAAAACCTCAGACTAAGCCAGCAGTGTGAAGCTATACTCTTAATAATTGTTTTATACATGATTTAATGAGTATATTTTTGTATAATGTGCTCAACTGTCGTGGGTCTCTATCTATGAAACACTGGCAAGTGTATCACTTACCAAATACAGGCAAGGAGATAATAATTAGATAAATCCCTGTATTATTTGGTTGCTACCCGATCTGTGCAAATGGAGCTTTTGTGTTAGACATAAAAGAAGAAATAAACCTCAATTAGTGTATTGCTGTATTAAAATGACACCACGGGAGCGATAAACAAATATTCTTAAAGTTCAAAGCTTTCTTTTCTCCATCTCTCCTTTATCACCTCAGATTGGGAACTCTTCTCAGTGTAAAAGCTGATTATTAATTATGAAAGGGGTTGAGATGACTGTGCAAGTCACAGAGACAATTATTTGCTTTATAAATTAAACCAAGTTAGCCCACATCAAGCTTTCCATGAACCACTACTTCTCTGGAAGCTGCTCAGACACCACGATGATGGCAGTCACTTAAGTGCCCTAGACAAACAGAAATCTTTGCTGTGATTATAGTGATTACCTTTTCTGCAGTGATTGACTCAATGGAAATAAAGTCAGAGCTATTTCATAGCAGGTAAAAAAAAAAAAACAACCAAAATGCACCACAACCCAAAAAAAAAAAAACCAAAACCAAACCTCCCTCACAAACAAATAAAAAACCCACCTTGAGACAACTTGCTGTAGTATTGTTTTTCCTACTGAAAGCAGCCTATTGTCTAATGCACTTTAGAACAGTATTTTTTTATTATTATTTGATCATTTCAATTTAGCAGAGTAGGGAAAATTGCATATGTCCCTCTCATACAGATAGAAAGGCAGGAACAGAGAGGAGTTTATAAACCTGACAGTCTGTAATGGAAATGCTTATGCAACCAGCACTGTCTGAAAAACCCAGAGAGTCATTATTAGAGGACAAGGCAAAAATACAAAGAAATGTGATCAAATGGAGTATCCTAATGCAGCATCCTATGTTTTATGTGTGGTTTTTTTCTGTCATGCTACCCAACACTTTGCCTTGTTTCCATCTGAAACGTTATTGCAGCTGGAAAAAAAAAATGACTACAGAGTTCTTCATGCAGATAGAGATTTTGTTTTGCTATTTATCCTCCCTAAGATCAGAGGTTTATTAAAGCAGTGATGCTGCTTCAGAGACTTTCTCCCTGGCTTGTTCCATCAATTCAAGTGCATGCAGAAGATACAGTCACAGGACTTCAGTCCAATAAACCAGCAGGTTTTCATGAGATAATATATTTCTTCTAAGAGGCAGAGAGGGGATAAGCCTTGTGCAATCAGGAAAGAGGGAGGAGACCAGTGCAAAGATTATGACTACATATTTTAGGGAGATCCACTGCTGGCATTGAGACACTCTGTGCAGGAGAATATTCAACCTGTATTCTTGGAAAATGGGGATAAAATACAACACGCTCCCTTCTTCCCATCCCAGCTGGAGCTAGTCTGAAAATAAAAATATCTTTTTTAAATAATTAATTAGGTGTATTGGTTGAGGAGATGTGTGTTAAAATATCAAGTTGTTTCCCAAGCTTTATTCCTTTGCTTAGTTGTAACATCTGGGGATAAAATACAACACGCTCCCTTCTTCCCATCCCAGCTGGAGCTAGTCTGAAAATAAAAAATCATTTGAAAATAAGTTATTAGGTGGATTGGTTGAGGAGATGTGTGTTAAAATATCAAGTTGTTTCCCAAGCTTTATTCCTTTGCTTAGTTGTAACATCTTTTGGGATAAATATCACTTACTGGGCTCAGAAGACCCACGTAGGCAATGACTAAACTGAGATTGAGGTCAAGGCACATCACTATAAACTCCAAATTTATTAGGGCAAAATAACTCCACTGAATTTTGGTAGGATTTTACAACTACCTGTGGTGGAGTTAGGATTCCTTCTGCGGAGACTTTAATAGGTGCAAGCACACATTGTTGGTGCCTGAATATTAAGGTTGGAGAACACGGATCCTTTGTCTTCCTTCCAGCTTCTTCTTTCCCCTCCTTTCCCCCCAAACCCCCTTCGTGGGGGGAGCAGACAGAGTGTACCCCCACAGTAGATGCCCCCTGCCAATGCCAAGTCTGAAAGGCTTGGCCGAGACTCGTCCGTCTTGTTGCAGAAACCCAACTGGATGTGTGGCTTATCCTTTGGAGGGTCTCATTTTGGCCCACGGGAGGCTACAGGCAGGAAAAATACCTTGTTCCTCATTCCATTTTATTAACTTTGTTTTGTTCGCCGGAGCCTGGTGCTGTGTTAGACTTTGAATAATCACAGCTGTACAGGTAGCTCCAGTGGAGTGAATGAGAGGCTTTTTCAAGGGCTCTGCTCCCTGCAGAAATGATTTGTACCTCTGCCTGATTGTCACTAACAGAAAATGAGAAATAGGAACATTCAATGCAAAGTAATGTGTTCTGTACAATTACTGGATTAATAATTTTATTCCATTACTGTGTGGGGAGAGAGGACATCAGGTTGAAGATCTGCAATTCTAGTATATTTCTAAGCGTCCTGTTAAGAGAGTGAGCAAGGGTCAGGAAACTTAATTATGCCATAACTAGATAGAAATTGCCAAGTGATAAAAAGAAACATCCAGCCAGATTCAGCAG
>NW_008630290.1:43561-50063 GCF_000691845.1 Merops nubicus
CAGCTTTAATAATATAGCATAATGCCTACTTCTATACAATTATTGGAGAGACCCTGAATGATTTTAAATAACAGGCTTGGTTTTCCAGTAACGACAGGGGGAAAAAAAAAAATGTGAAAATGACATTTTGCATTTTGCTGTAAATATTTTTCCGAGGTTTTGGAGGTGTTTTTTGTTTTTTGTTGTTTTTTTTTAAAGATTAAATTATTAAGAATCGCATATTTACTCTCACTAATGTGAAAATGCTCTTATTCTGAAATAAAAGCAAGGGGACATTTATGGAGGAATTTACATTTGTTGAAATGAAGCCTGTGCAATCCTCCTCCTGGTCTATTGTGCTGCTGTGTTGTATCTGCAATTTGGGAACGAAAAAGGGCAGTGAAATATAGATGAAAAACTTAGGAGTGAGTGGTTTTGTTTTACAATCCCTTTTTTTCCCCCCCCACATCACAACCAACATCTCTCTGGATGGTGTTATTTCCATCAAATGCTCATGAAAGATGCACTTGCCTCTTCATAGAGAATTTTGTAGTCTTTACAAGAGATTAAAAAGAAATAGTATTTTAGCATAAACAAAACTCTCCATCCTAATGAGAAACAGGTTTTTTTTCCCCCCCTTTCTCAGCTGAAATAGGTTATTTTAAATATTAAACTCTTATCACCTTCGTAAACACGGCGTGTGATATTAAGGCCCTTTTGCAATATAGGTGCACGTGTTGGCCCATTTATTCCTAACCTAAGAAGGAAAAGTCATTTCTGGTGCTAACCCAGGAGAGCCCCAGCATTTCATTTTGTATTCTGAGGATGCAGATTAATCAACCTGACTCTCTTACCCAGGGCTAGCCATTCTGCCTAGAAATCTGCATATCTGCATATTACTGTTCTTCCCTGAATTTAATTTCCTACAGGAGCTGATATTAATCACCCTGTTTAAACAGAGGGGATTTGAGGTCTATACAAATATGACATTTTTTTATGGGAGTTGTAGGATATTTTCTCCTCTTTCATTATTATTTAAAGAGACAATGGCGTGGTGCTTTAAAGCAAACTATGGGAGATTATTTTTGTTTATTTGAGCTCATATATATTTAGCTTAGATTTTAATCATAAAATAAAGTGCACCAAGAAACTGTTTTACATTTTTCCTTCCACAGTCTGCCAAGAAAATTCCTCCAGATTTCATTGCACATAATAGAAGAGGGTTGGGGGGGGTGTGTGTGTCTCAAATACATCCTAGCTGAGAAAGTTTTAGTCTCCATTCTGGTTTCATCCCCTGAGTACCCAGCATCACACAAGCAGGTGAGCATTTCTACACCCACATTTTGCAGCTGGTGAACCCAGGCAGAGAAACAGGAGAGAGTTACTGGGTTGCTACTGAAATCCATGAGCTGGGTGTAGATCTTCTGCTGGATTTCAGTGCCCCATGTCTTCTTCAGGTGCCAAGGCAGGCACTTGAGGAGCTGTGACCCTGTCACCAAGGGGTGGGAGGAGGACATGAGCTGGTTGGCTCTACCTCTATCCTTTGCCAGGTAAATTTGGATCCACACACGACCACCAGCCCTCTCTGTGCACAGTCACAACGTTTGGGCAAACAGGGAATCCTCATGGCTGATACCTCTGTCCTATCTCCAGGCAAGAAAAAAGACATTTCCTGAAGGCAGCAGTAGCAATGCCTTCCCCATCCTCCCCTCCTGCATATTTTGTGTTTGAAAGTGGAGAACAATGAACTGTCACCGTGTGACTCCACTGATGTCAAGCACGTTGTACCAGGCAGGAATTGGGTCCAATCAGTCTGTCCCTCAGCCAGTATTACTTGGCATATTTTATTTTGGCTGCTTAGACCGTGGTTCTGGTCCAAGCACAAACAACTCAGAAGAACAACGTGGTTGGAAATATGTCCCTGTATACCCTAGGAGCCTCTGCCAGCTGGAAAAACAGAGCATCCATCAGTTACTGACTAGATATACTGCCCTCGTTAAAAAATGAAGCTGCCATCCAGGTTTTTGTTTAAATTTACACCTTGGCCTATTGCAGCACTCCAGGTTAATTTGGGTTGGCACCTCCTTTGCTGAGCTCTCTGATGCAGGTCTGAAAAAGATGGGGCTTTTTTTTTCATAAGCCTCATTGGGCTCTTTCACAGGAAATCTCAGTCAAAGTGATGCTTTTCTGTCTCTCACACTGCAAAACTTCATGAGAAGAGATCCAAAATTGCATTCTTCTTGCTTTCTCTACCAAGAAATACATCCAAGCTTTGAGTTGGGGGAAAAATTAAAGCACAGACTGGTTTCCAGTCAACAGGAATGCAGGACAGGTATAATAGTCAGTAAATTTTCACACAAGGTGTGATGGAGAATTGCTCCTTTATTTGCAGAGGTTAAGCAACAGGTTTTTAACAAGATAGGGTCAGGTTTCTATCTGAGCTCCTGGTCCTGAAAATTCCCAGAGTGTCACCAACAGTTTCACTGGGTCTGCTTGGGCAAATAAATTGGGGTGCCACAAGATACAGTCAAGGCAGGTATTTGTAATTCTCTGATAAAAAGTCATGGTGATATATTTTTTTCCCATTTCTGACCTAAAATGGAATTTGAGGTTGAACTAAATATATTTTTTTTATTTTTCTACAAGTTTTATCAGTTTTATCAGGTTTTAGAAACACCCACCTCTTTTAGAAAACACTCATAATAAGGGAAAAAAAAAACCCACCCTGTTGTTGTGACTAACCTAAAATTTCCTGGGGGATTTATTATCAGAGGTCTTGGCTCCACTGTGAAGAGATTAGTGGTATTCACATGGTTCTTCCTGCACACCTAGGCTGCTCTATTTTCATTGCCTGTTACAGATCACAAGAGTATCACCCCAGGCAAATAACAGCTTAACATGTTTATCTCTCTGTGTCAACAGCATTTCATTTGAAGTCTTAAAAAGTCACAAGTGGCTTAAAAGGGCACGTGACTCCACGTTTTCCTGCCAAATGACAAGGTCCAGTTTCATTTGTTCTGCTTTGAAGTGTTCACATCCCTCAGCTGCCTGGTTGCAGCCTTTTCCTATTGAAACTTTGAGCACAGTCCCCTTGAACCAAGACACTGTCTTCTCTACACAACAGGGAGAATTTTGCTTGGAAAAATGCTGTTTTCAGGCTTAGTTATCTGGCTTCCATTGGTGTAACATTATCCACTCTTATTTCCTTAGTGCTGGCTTGCCTGCAAAGGAAAAGATTAAGTAAAATCACAGTTTTGTAATTAATTTGCATTCCCTGCCTGCATTCATGGGGAAGATAGAACTGAAAATTATTTAAGAATATTAAACTAGTGTTCTGTATCCTTGTAGAAAAATGTAAAAGTATCAAAAAGGAATAGCCTGGACTGAGTATGTTCTTCCTGCCACTTGATAGGCTTTAATTAATTTATAGTAAAAATGTTTTCATCTTAAAGATTGTGTACCTGGACTTTTTTTTTTGTGGTAGGAAAGAATAGAAAATGCAAAATATAGCACAGTCAGCAGATCTAAATGAGGGCAGATATTTAAGAAAGCATCAAAGATAAATCTGCATTTTAGTTTTTTTTCCTGGCAAAAGTTTTCTGAGGCAGGGATAGAGGCACTAGAAATTGTCCCAGTCTCTCCATCAAAAGGAAAGTGATGTCAGAGTTCTTGAGACAAATAATAATAGAGAACTTTTTGTGATACAAAGGTAAAGTGTTTTCATGGAACTTGGTTCACATAGTTCCTTACAGGCCTTCTAGCACATGAGTAGCTCATGCTGATTCAGAATGGACGTGTTTAAGCTTTGAAATCTTCACTATAATCACACAGGAGGAAATCTCAGAACATTTGGGGAAAAAAAAACCCTCTCTTGTTCCACTCGTGCTTATTGGAGGAAATATTACAACATGAATTTTAGTTAGTAGAAGAGTAAAAGCTGCAGAACTGGCAAATTCATTTTAATTTTAAAATGTTTTAAGTGCAGAATTAGTTTTCATAGTGCTTTTAGCAGGAAAAATCCTCCCCTGTGTGTGTTGTGAACATATGCATATATTTTCCAGCTCCTAAACAAACACCAGCGCTTTGTTTCATAGCAAATATTGTAATCTGAAAATATTCCTGGCTTAGGTTAACATGATTACACCTCATTTTTGCAATAGCTGGCGTGAGATTTTCTGTAAATAAATCCATCAAAAAGTGAAAAGGGAAGGAATTGTTCTGAATCAAATGATTATACCTGTAAAGCTTGTAACAAGAGATCCTCCTCTTCTTTAAGGCAATGAGACAAGAAGCAATGACAGGGATATTTTATTATTTGAGTCTTCTTCTGTAACCAGATTCTTATTTATTTGACTGAAATCAGAAGAATATTCCAATCTGCAAGAACCTGAGCGGGGGAGATGGATGTCAGAAGAAAAGATAATTGATGGTAAATGTCAAATATTAAATCTTGATCTGGTTATTACCCAGCATATTAGCTATGTAAGTAGCTTAACAATTACAGCTGTGATTGACTAGGTGGGATCCAAAATCCTAAATATCAACTGCCAGAAGGGATAATTATAACACATTAGCACCTGCATGCTTAGACAAGATTGACAACTCCAGTCTAACATCTGCTTAATATCACTTTCATACTTTTCATATTTTTTCTCCTTTCAGAAAGGAATAACAAAGATTTTCTCGAAGCATAACAATAATTCAGCATCCGTGTTACACGTTGAGTTGATTATAGTTGCTTGTTGTGTTTGGTCATGTTTTGCACTGACACGTGTAAAATTAAATAAAGGCTTTTTGGGATTAGACAGTCGCAGTCGTGGTGATTTTTTTTTGACAAAAGGTACCTGTCAGAATCCTTTGAAGAAATCCCAACAAGTGGGCTGCTCTTCAATTAGCTGGGCTGGCCAATGCAGTTTAACAGCAAAATGAAGCTGGATTGGCAAAGGAAGGTCTTATGCTCCCACCACAGAAGCAACAGAGAGAAGAATATTTACTGTTCAAGATGAAACCACCCTGCTGGGCTGTTAGCAAAATGTTCCCCTCCCAACACAAACCCTGTGGTGCCCACCTTCCCCTATGGAACTCGTCTTCACACCCCACCCAGTGCTGGGTCCCTCCTGGGGTTGGCTCCTGGGTGATCCCAGGAGGGATTGGTGGTGGGGCTGTGCTTGGCTTCAGGTCTCATGGGCTCCTCTCTGTCTTTGGGGGACCCACTGAAATCCAACAGGATGCTCTGCCCAAAGACAGGGGTGGCTTTCCTCAGATTTTCTCCCAAGGATGTAAGCACATCTCCTTGAGCATTGACACCAGTGCAGCCTCCCCACTTTTCCTGAGCAGAAAACTGGTGGAGCAGGACTATGGCCCCACAAAAAAAAAGGAGGCTGTTGATAGTGATGCCATTAGGACACAAATTCTGTTAAACACAGAATTAAACACTCTGCCTTACAGGGCCAAGATGACATTCCTCAGGTGATCAACCAAAGACCCCTCCTGGCTGGATGTGTTCCTTTCTGTGCTGGGGATGCTCAGCATCTGAGGCTGCTCTTTATCTCCTTGGGAATTGGATGTAAGTTTTTAATTGAGTTAGGTAGAAATTTCTCACAGAAAAAAAATATATAACTACCATGGTAGCCTGGACAAAGGAATCCACTTAGTAAAAAATCTGTTAGAAAAAAAGGGGAGGGGCAAAAATTTTGTTCCCTGTGGGTTTATCAAGTAGCAGAACTTGACTAATTTTGGTTCACTTTCTCCCTCATCATCTTCTCCAGGCCAGTTTCTGATCTTTACCTCTCACAGTGCAGAGATGTTTCCATTTTTATGTCAGTGTGGATTTTCCTACTATTCCAATTTTTGAAAGCTATAATAAAAAAAATTCTGGTGCAATCTCTTTGCTAAAGAGTGCAAGAAAGATCTCATATGACTATTTCTCTTATTCATCCCAATAATATCAGCTATTTTCAAACCCCAAACTATTCTGTCTCTCTCTGTATTAAGGCATTAACATCAATGAGCTGAACTGTTGGGGTAACTGAAGTCTTTTGCATCACATTTTGATACCACTTCAGTACTAGTGCTTTGATAAAGTTCAGGTTATTGGCAGATTTCTACCAAAGAAGCTGCAGGGCTGAATTTTGCACTCACAGAGAAATGGCCATATTCTGATTTTTTGAAATCCTTTAATGTGCTGGATGTTTTTTATTTTTGGAATATTAAGGAATACATAAAAAGAATGACCAAAAATAGTTGCTTGCATGTGTTATCTTTGCTAGTTATAATGACTTCATTTGTATTTCATGTAAAGCAGCAGGCATTAAAGTTTAAGTGGAAAATGTAACTCAATTTAATATTGATCAAATTGTCTTTTGATTTCTAAGTAAACATAGTCACTGAAGAAATGGCCTGAGAGGACTGGATTATTTTTAGAATACTAAAACAGCTTTTTATTTTTTAGTGTCAGGATAACAAAGGTTAAATCACACATCATCATTTTGCATGTGATATGATTAAGAGAAATCATTCACAG
>NW_008630291.1:0-14842 GCF_000691845.1 Merops nubicus
ATATAAGAGGAATGTATAATAATTGCTCACATCAACTTCAGAGGAATAGTCAGGGGGGAAAGCAAGCACAAACAAAACAACGAGTCCTTTTTGCTCTTTTTCCCTACTTTTGCCAGATCTTGAAATGACTATCAGATATTTACCCCCTACTGTATTTTAGTAACTTCCATTCAAAGGTCATGATCCAGACATGACCCAGGGACAAAATATTTAGCATGTATTCGATAGTCACCAATATCTGCTTTTTAGAAAAATAGCAATAGTTTGTTGGGTTTTAAAAAAAATTATTTCTGTATTATTTGTGTTTCCTTCATATACACACTTCCTAAAAATGCTTCCATGTACTTTTAGCTACAATATAGCTTAAAAAAAATATATTAGTTGGAGACTTAATTTCATGTCTTGTTTATTTTTTTTTTTGTCAATATACTTAGTAATTTCTGATGAACAGTAACAAAACAGCATCTTTTTTATTTTTTTTTCCACCCTTTGTGATTTACTTGAGCAAAAAGAAGTTAATCCTTTTTAAAGTGGGAAATATGGCATTCATTTAAAAAGTAATTTCTTGTTTTAAAATGTTGTGACTAGGAAGACAGCCAGTGCCCTTCAATGCCTCAAGATAGTAGTAATAGTGCATAAAGAAACTAGAGCCCAGAGCAACTCTAAAGTATTTAAGAATGTTCCGTAGGTCACTGACTAGCTGAGTTATCACAACAGACATTTCAGACTCTGACTAGTGTATTTTGTTAGTCATATCTGGTGTGCAACAGTTACATCCACTTTCTGCAGATGAAGTCTGTTCATCATGATGGTATGTTACCTCTGTGCAGGTGAATTATTCTTATATACATCATCTTTACTTATATTCCATATAGCTAAGATCTAATGTGCTCCCATACACCAGGTCTACATCAAAACGAAAAAAACATTGAGACATCAACATGCCTAAATGTCTTTGGAAGGTTGACCTTGTCCAGACTCTAGGTGCCTAGCAAAGCTGCTCTGTCACTCCCCCTCCTCAACTGGACAGAGGAGACAAAATATGAAAGGCTTGTGAATTGAGCTAAAGACAGGGAGAGATCACTCAGCCAATACTGTCAAGGGTGAAACAGACTCAACTTGGGGAAAATTAATATAATTTACTACCAATCAAATCAGAGTAGGATAATGAGAAATAAAAACAAACAAACAAACAAAACAAAAAAAAACCCCAACCAAACTTTAAACCAATCTCCCTGCATGCCTCCCTTCTTCCTAGGCCCAGTTCTGTTAGGTTCTCCCCACCAGCAGTGCAGGGGGAGGCAGTTGTGGTCAATGCTGGTCTGTTCCATGTTGGTTCTGTTGCTCCTTCCTCCTCAGGGGGAAAAGTCCTCACAGTCTGCGCATGCTGCAATGTGGAATCTCTCCCTTGGGACACAAGCCTCCACAACCTCACTACCAAGTTGTGTCCCTTTCTCAGGCTTCTGTCCTTTTCGTGACAGTCTGGGTTTCCCTCAAAGTCACAGTCTACTTTGGAATCAATCCCCTGCTCCAGCGTGCTCCATGAGCTGCAGATGGGATTCTTCTCCACAGTCATCCCTAAGGGCTGCGATGGCTCAGCATGCCATCTCACCAGGCCAAAGGGGAGTGGCTACTCCCTCTTCCATCCTTATTGACCTCAGTGTCTGTATGGTTGTCTCTCTAGTCCCAGTCCTTTCTCAAATAAAAGAACACCTAAAACAAAAGAACCAATGCAATAGGCTTTCCCCTCTTAAATATGTTACTGCAGAGATGCTGATCAGCTTGGCCTTGACCAGAGGCAGGCCTGACTTTGAGCTAAAGGAGCTTCTTGAAGCTGCTTATAAAAGCCATGCCAGTAGCCCCCTCCCCTACTAGTCAAACCCTGCCATAAAAATACCCAGCACACAACTGCTCACAGAAGGCACTCCCATAGCCCCCTTCCATAATGAAACCTTGTCATGCAAACTCTGTGCAATGCCTTTTTTTCTGGAAACTGTCCTTGAAGGGACATTTTAGCTTGCTTGCATAAACATTGTGGAAATGTAGTAGTAAGCTGATCATTTCAGAGTGTGATTTTTCCTTGATCTGGTCCAAATTCCAGGTATGAAGGACTTTGGAGTAAATCTTGAAACTGGAATTATTAGGCTGTTGATTGAGTAACAGGCTGTCAGTGATGGATATTTGAAAGCTGGTTATTGTCACAGTTGCCTCTGTTTCAAGTACTTTGTGGAGAGAAGTAATTGAAATCATTACAAAGAACTTCGCAGTTTTATGAAGAGGTTTTATCACATAGCACAATTTCTTAAACAGTAGCTAGCAAAACATTATTTAAAATCTGTTAGAAAAAAACAGGCATTGTTATAATCCCTTAATATTGAAACTATGATTTAATAGTCTTTTATTTTTTAAGTACTGTTATAGGTATAAAATATATTCTAATCTAAGCTATGATACTGTACTGGTAAACTAAGAAGATTTTATCTCTTTTTTTCCTACCTAGTTTGCTGTTTCTGGTTTTCATTAATATTCCTTTGGGATTTCTAGGTTTGGTTTGGTTTGGTTTGGTTTGGTTTGGTTTGGTTTGGTGTTTTTTTTTGTTTTTTGCAGTCAAAAATTGATCACTTTCCTAGCAGCATGAAAATGTATACCTTAATTGTTTCAAGGAAAGTGGAGTTCATATTAGGGTATAAATGAATACCTTGATGCACTTTCAGTATATTCAGAAACTTTTATCCCTCTCTTTTCCACTGACAGCAATCTCTGATAATAAGAATTTGTCCTGTAAAACTTCTGGTTCTGAGGGTTTGCATTTTATTGGTTTTAATTAGTGGTTTCTTTATGACTGAAGGACAATCATGAGAAAAGACATGACAGCATGTGAAGAACCAAGTTTTAAGTAAAGTTCTAGAGAGAAATATGAAATATATAAATTCTCCATAACAAGTAACTGTAAAAGCTGTTTGATTTTTTTTTTTTTAATAATGTTTTAAAATAGTATATAGGTAGAATAAAAACCTACATAAAACAAATTAGGATATAGAGACTTAACACTTGAGATGTTAAGCAAATATATCTTTAAGTCCTGACCGTGATACTGATTGAGACATAATAGTCCATAGTAAAGAATATGATATGTCTAAAGACACTTCCCAGAGGAGATGCTGCTTCTTGACTCTACCAAGAAGTAATGGCTTCTGCCCTATATATAACTCATATTCTAATCAACCACATAAATGTTAAATTTTTCTTCCACTGTGATGAAAAGCTGGTATTTTTATGCAAAAATCTTTGGAATTACATGATCTACACCATGAAGAACTAAGACTACAGTCTTCTTTGTGCTTAATATAACCTCTGCTTTTATTTTTCCATAAAGTCTTATCAAGATAGTATAAAATAAGCTTGTGTGTTTCTTTTGAAATCAAAACAGGAGCAAATGTCGTTAATGATATAATTTATTACTTCTACCTAGTATTACTTGTTGTGCTTCAGACTGAGACAGTATCCTGGTTTAATAATCAGATATTCAAGGAAAAACAATGGTTTTCAGTGTTTGGGGGCTGCTATACCAACACTGAGCAGAGTACATAACTAGGGGTAAAAAAAAAATAATTCCTTCACTTTGCAGTGATTTGCATCTGTTCAGCAGTAGATAAGTGTGACCCTCAAGAAGAGCTGCTAAATAGTTTGAAAGAGTTTCGCCATTTGTTACAAGACATAAAAATGCTAGGACTTTAATTTTTATAATGTATAATGTAATAATTCCCAAACAGAGAGGGTCTTTTAGATTTTAAATGAAGTATCAAGGGATATTTACTCGGGAAAAATTCTACTTAAGAAGGAAAAGCTAATGGATTGAGTAAATTAAATAATCTTCACTTTGTCTACAAATTTATATTGGAAACAAGAAGCAGCAGTGGCTTTTATAAGTAGTTTTTTTGTAATACCCCACCATCACTTAGTAGCTGGAAAATTCCTTATTTTAGTGAAACTGCACTTCAGGAGTACATTTATGGCTTTTGAAATTATGGCTTTAATTATTGATCAGACATTTCAGCATGTTATCCATAAATGCAACACATTAATTAATCTAGGAGTTGGTGGTGGAGTTGAAAACCAAATGCTGAATAGATTTAAACCTCTGGTTTGCACATAACAGGTGGTGCGTGTCTAATTATTACAAGCTCTAAATTGTGTGTTGATGGTCACCAAAGGAAATTAAATTAGATAACCAGATAAAAGAAGCATTTTGGTCCTTTCTATGAAATGTAACATACACTGTTCACTCTTATGTTTGTAAATCAAACTAGTTCATGTACCAAATCTATGACAGATGTTGCACTCTGCATAAAAATGTTACAGCCTCTTAGGCACAGAATATATCTCACATTTGTAATAGTTTTTGGTAGAAAGTATTTATCTTATTTAATGTTCTTTAAAATATTTTTTGCATTAAATATTCCCCCTTTTCTAGGACAAGTACCTGCTAAAACCCTAAAGAACTTTTAGTAAAGTTTCATAGAAGTTGGACAGTAGGTTAACATATTCTCCCTCTGTATGCTCTTCTTTAATAATGCATAACATCTCATCCTGGCACATAGCTTATTCTCTCCTCAACTTAACATTTGTTTATGAATATTATAACAGAAGTTCTTAATTTGTTAATCCGTTTTGCACAGCAACTTGAGAGACCCCTCGTTTTACTGTGTGCAGCATGTGCCAGAAAGCTGTCTTTTGAGATAAAATATGCAAATGCTTTAGGACTTCTGCAATGATGCACAGGTTAGAACAGTCCTGCTCTGGTAGACCTTTAATTTTCATTACAACATGTCTGAATAAAATTTATCTGGATTTTGTAAGAAAATGGGAAAATATTTGCCTCTACCAGGAATAAGTAAATTACATGATTTCTAACTTTTGTAAGTTTGAACTGAACTTCAAATTCTTCATATTGAGACTTTTCTTTTCTTGTCCTATTTTTTCCCTCAGTGTTTACAGTGTTTTGATGAATACTTCATGGTAATGTATGAGTATGTATGAAATACAATAAAAGAGAGTTGCTGGAGTGAAATCATAGTTGTAAAGTTGGTTGTTACTGAATGCAATAATTTCACTATTAAAACATGCTAATTATTTCTGAAATACTTCAGCGGTCTGAATTTTTTGTTGATTGGTATTTGCACTTTAAGATTTAGGTTAACATGTCAGTCTGTGCTTTACTATCACAGTGTAAGGTGCAAAATATTAACTAAAACTGGAGATTAGAATATCTTGCTTTCAAATGCCTAGACTCAAGGGAGAAGTCCCAAACCATGTTCAGTACATAGGTTCATTGTGTAATGTGTACAAGATGTTAGTCACTTTGAAATGAGATCCAGAGAATCCGTATGAATTTGTTGAGCAGTCTGAAGTCCATACAGATATTAGGCTTCTTAAAATAGGCAACAGTTGAGGGGCAAATAAGAAATCTGCAGGAGAATTGTAATCCCTTCCTACCATTTTTAAGTACTCCAGGTGCCAAAAGGGAGGTGAAGCTCCTCCTCTGTCAAATATCTCACAACTTACTCTATGTTTTATAAAGAAGAAAGCTTTTTTATTTTTTTTTTTTTTTTCTGGTTTAATGTGGAAAAGCTTTTTTTTGTGAATTCAGAACAGGTTAGAGGATGGACTGATTGTTCCTATTATGGGTGATCTATTCTAACTATGTTCTAAAAACATAGTTTTTTCAAGAAACATAGATGCTCAGGAAAAAAAAAAAAAACAAAACAAGTCACCTATAAAACTCAAGTACCTGAAAGGTAAGGCTGAAGCCAGGAATAAATTTCTGAACTGATAGAGAAAATGTCATAACATATCAGAGATGTGTCTCAATATTTTTCTCTTTCAGATTGTGCTTAACTTTGCCTTCAAAAGTTATAATTTTAATTCAGGTAAACCTCAGCTTGTTGAATGAATGCAGAAACCCTCTGAGCCAAGAAAGAGCTATAAACTTCATGAAACAGTTATTTTCAAAATTTCAGAAAAGTTACTCTTGTTAAAGCTACTGACTGAATTTGAGAGTGTTGAAGCATTTGATTCCTCTATTTAGAAGGAATACAAACTTCACTCCAGGACAGCTGCCCTATAGTAGCATTTCAGCAAAGGGTAATCAAGATAAAAATCCGAGTTAGGAATCTTTTGAAGTTCTAACAGATTCAGATTTCACAGGAAGCATTCTGAAACGAACCCTTTCCAAGTTTCTCATTTTATTCCCCTAAAGATAGCCACCTTATACTAAGGAACGTACTAGGAAGATCCAAAGAAGTTCTGAGTTGTTCGGTCCCTTCTTCCTAGCCCCTGTGGAAATTTTTGTTGCAGGGAAAGATAAAGTCTGATAGCAGAATGAAGACTTTCCAAAAGCCTTAATTAGATAAGAAGTCTCCTTAAATAGAGTGTTATTTGTTTGCTCAGATCTCTTTAATATTGCTTACCCTATTGGTTTAAGAGAAATTTAATAGTAGGTGATATAGTAGGTGATTTAATAGTAGGTAATAGTGAGGTAAGGCCCTTTACAAAGCTCCATTTTCTGCTTCTTTTTAAAAGCCCTATTTTTGAATCCAGTTAGTGTTCAGATTTTTTTTTTAAATTTTTTTTTTTTTTTTTTGTGAACAGTTGGTTTAAAACATTTACCAAATGGCTTTAGGCTACCTGGCCTAAAGACACAGAATAGTAAGATGCTATTCAGCTATGGCTGAGTTTCACTGTTTCTTTCAATCACCTATGCCTTTAAGAGTATCTAGAAAAGCAACTCAGTTCCCATATTTACTCTAATAAATACTTAAATGTTTCAGCATTGGGCTTAAAATTGTATATTTTCTGCTTTTAGTTTTAAGTCATCATATTAGAATCCTGATTTAATAAAATTTAATATTAGATACAATAACTTTACTGAAGGGTTGTATAATGGAAAATTATGAATTAAATTCAGTTTGGCTTATGCTCAAATATTTAATAATTCAAAATGTTCTCCCTGTTACTAATATAAATTGTCAAAAATATCTAAGACCTTTCTCAATGGGTTCAAATTTAAAAAAAAAATAAAAATCTTTGCTTGAGGTTTGAAAGTTTTCCTTCTTATTTTTCTGTCTGTAGATGACAATTGCCTTAACTGTTGTCCTACTAAGTTCAAGTCTTTCTGTTTTTCTGAGTCTTGTATATATGGATAATAAAAACACAATGAAACAAAATATTTTGAAAAGTCTCTAGAAGCAGTTTTTACAAAACATCAAAAGCTGGCTAGGACAGTTTTAGAAAGTTGACTTTTCTGAGAGGAGCTGATTCTGCAGGTACCTTAACCTCTGTATGTATTCCTTATCTTTGAAATGTCTATGTATGTTTCCATGAGTATTTTAGCTTGGACTGAAAATGAGAAATATCAAAATACCTCTATGCCCCTACGTAAACTGAAGAAGATAGATAGAATAAGTATTTATCACTATCTTGTGACAGAAGAACATCACAACTGACTACCTGTTGATTTGTTTTGTTGTTAGGGTTTGAGATTTTTGTATTTTTTTTTACTATTAGAACTTCGGTGTTATGAAATACCTTACAATGAAACATATTTCTGTTTTGTATTTTGTGTTTGTCAATATTTTTGCCTTCAAGGAATTATTAAATAGTGAACAAAAGAAAACAAACAAACAAAAAAAACAACCAAAACCAAGCAACCCAAACCCCAGACAAAATCTAAATAAATGGTTTAGAGACAGAAATTTGTCTTAATTATCCCTATAAAGCAATTATGAAGACAAGAGTGGCTGGTTTCCAATTGATTAACTACTTCTGGGATTGCCCCTGCTGTTCAAAATTACTCTTGCCTTGGGCTGACATAGGTCACCAAAATATGCTTCATAGTGATGCTAGCAGGCCACAAAAATCACAAATTAAAACTAAAAAATCTATTTTTGTATATCTAATAAAATAAAGTTTCTTAGTATCCCTTGCATATCTCAAGAATCAGAGAAATGCTTGAACATTCTTTTGTTCACATCTTCATAGCCCACATTGTATTCAAGGATTTTTTTGTTGTTGTTGAGGGTATGATGTAAGTCACAGAATTACTAGAAGATATTACGTCCATATGGATGTTTAGATCACCTGTTTATCTCTAAAAATTTTGGAAATGTACAATGCAGAAAAAAGTTTACCTGATCACTCTCTCTTTAAGAGGGAGCATATTTAACAGGAGGTAAAGTGAAACCTCAGCCGTCTTTCTCTGTACATAATTCCTTCCCAGACACTCTTCCCTGTGAAAGCTACGAAATGACAGATCCCCCAATGCCTCAAGCACAAATACTTGTCTCTACTTCTGTTGGTGAAGAGGGGAGATGTTGTTACCGAGGCAGCTGGCCCTGCAACACCCAGAGAGCTCTATAATTTGTATGTGTAACTGGAAAAGTTGTGAGATGATTCAAAGTGCTTTTTCCAAAA
Source organism: Merops nubicus (assembly GCF_000691845.1). Lineage (NCBI taxonomy): Eukaryota > Metazoa > Chordata > Aves > Coraciiformes > Meropidae > Merops > Merops nubicus. Next base: position 8,473 of record NW_008630291.1, read on the forward strand.
TTCTTGTCACTTGATGTGCTCATCAGTGCATTCCTTTTTGTTACCTGGAATACACTTTCTACAACTGTAGAAATGTGCTTTGCCATCAAAAAGATAACTTACATTGCCATGAGACAGAAAAATTCAGCTGTTATTCTACTATGCTTAGAACACTAACACCTCACCAAAAATAAAAAGTAAAATTGAAGACAAATTTGATATACAGCATTATTTTCTCAAAATGTATATACCCACACATAGTATAAAGAAGCCATTGTTTCATACTTTTGAGTCATCATTTTATGTTACTTTGTAAAGGTACACCAGAGATCATCAGGAGCAAAATTTGCCAGAACATTATCATCTAACATTCAGAATCACTAATCACACAGGAAAGCCGGAGAATGTATGCAGTAACTAAAAAACCAATGGGTACCAACTATGGGTTAGAGAAGGTGGATTTTTAGTTGAATGCATTACGTTGCTGGATTCTAAAGTTATATCCAAAGCGAGTCAGCAGATCTAAGTTAGTTCCTGTTTTGAACATAAAGAATAAAATCAGTGATATCTGTTAGTGAAAGATCATGGCAGATTATTTTATATTTTGATCACTGACAGTTTAGAGTTCATGGCTGAATATTCTTTTTTAACCATCCTTTGTTTAAAGATTTAAAGCTTTCATATATCATGTTGAAAATCTAAAGTATTCACATTTGCTGTTGTGGCAGATGCAGAGTGGGATGTTCTGTGAAAGAAAATATGAGCCTGTGAAGTACAGTCTTTTTTAACAGCAAGCCTAAGTCAGATTCATACTGGTGATTCTCACTATATACATATCCTTTGACCAGTTTTCAGACTTTGCAATGTTGGTAAAAGCCCTGAAGAACTAAATAGATTTAGACCAGGAATTAAGGTCCATCCTAAACACTTCCTTTCCTCAGCTCAAGCCATCTCCAGTTATCTTGAAAAAAAAGAGACATTGAAGACTGTGGGGACAGGTAATCTTTCTGACTTAATAAATCTCCTCAGCTTTTATTGTGAAGCATAAAAGTTGAATGAAGTAGCATCACGTACAGGCTTCTGACATTTACTGGATTTTTAACTGCATTTTGCTAATATATTCTATATATTCTCAGCATTTTTTTTTATTTTAATTGGAAATACTTATTGAAAATGTATTTGTTAAAATAGAGACTAATTCTTTTTTTCTTTGAAAACTGTACTTTTAAATACGTATGACAGAACTCAACTTATTCCTGTATTTTCTGCTAAAATATTGTTCATCTCTTCAAATATTTTTCCATAATCTTTGTTTGATTTGGTATTAAATCATCTCAGTTGTCATAAAGAACTGTTGGGTTTTTCTTTTTTTTTTTTTTTGACAAGTATTTTCTTTACCTTACTTACTAAGAACTTTTCCAAGTAATTTTTCAAAAATACTTCAGAATTTTGCTCTTTTCAGTATGTTGTACTTGAGAATTGCATTCTTTGTGTTGATATTTCAGTTTAACACCTTTCCATCAGATTTTTTCTATTAATTTAAATTAATCTCCACGTTAAAATAAAAATTAAACTTTTGTTAATAGATATAATTATCATCACACCTCCTTATAAACTATCAACAAACAGAACATTTACAGGTTGATTTGTCCGAAAATCCTCTGTTCTGTTTATTCAACACTCATTTCCTCTTCCTCTTTCTTTTTCCTTTGTTTTGTATTAACCTGGGAAGCAGCAGGATAGAGCATGGGGGTTGTTCATGGCAACTTCTCCTCTGCCATTTCCTGATTGCATTAATCTTGTAAATAAAACGTCTTGGCTGAACAAATCCCTGGTCTTGATAACACACCCTGAAGTTAACAAGGAATCAAGCTGTCAAAAGCATATAACTCAGACAAGGATGACATTTCATTAAAGTATATATAATTGAAACCTTTCTCAAGTAATAGGATTTTCATGATTTCCAGGGTCATCAGTAAAACCAATAAACAGTAAGCGACAAAAATATCAAACTTGGCATTAGATGGTACTTTGCATTTTTTTTTTCCTCAGCCCAGAATCTCTGTGAATTCTACAAGTTTCAGACTTAGTCTTACATGAGGAGAGTTATAATTGCTGAGTGACTATATCCCCCTGTGCTATTGTATAACTATAAGACGTTTCAGATGTGATGAACCGTAACTGTTAGATAATGTAATACATGGACTTATTTGATGTAGGTTAGAGCCCGTAGTCTCTGACCATATTTTTAAAATATTCCAGACATGGAGGGTATAATGTTCAGTATCAGATTTAGTTATTTGAAGCTAGTTGATGTCATACAGGATTTCTGAATTAGTAGAGTGATAAAAAAAATATACAGAAACCTTAATAAACATGTCAGTTTTGTTGAGCAAAATATAGCAGTTGCAATATATAATTCAGTCATGATACCAATGTGATTCTCATTACCAGTTTCTATCATGTACTACCTGTCATTGATGCTAGGTGTCCCCAGTTGCTGGGAAGGAATAGGAGGATTGATGCCTGCTCAAGCCTGTTGCTCTCTTCAAAATTCTTTTGCTGGTTGTTTTTTATACTCTGTGTTGGGCTCAATGAGTGCTCACTTTTTCCATGCTGGTCTGGCTAACTTAAAGAGATATTCACATTCTTTTAATGAACCTGGGGACAAATATTTACACCACCAGTCGATAGCTGTTTATCTAAAACGAAGGCCATTGATCGCCTTAGTGTTGAGAACAAGGTCAGCTTCTTTGCAACAGCTGTGGTATATCACACCCTACATTATTCCCTAATCTCCACAGGCATATCACCCTTGCCCACCTCCTTGGAGTCTTATTCTGTTTTAGCAGTTTATTGATCAGTAACAACGTGAGTCTATCAGAAGACACTGAGAAGGGTGGTAAAATAAAACTACAGAAATAGTATATAGAGGAAGATAGAGAAAACTTTCTAATCCTCTCATTGGAGAAGAATAAAAATTTATTTTTAAAAAAAGGAAAAGTTAATGCTTTTATTAAATCCCTTATTTTAAAAAATGTTTAAAGTTAACAAATTGTGTTAAATCAAAAGTTGTTTTCTGTAGCAGTTCCACAATACTGAAATTTCAAAAAATTAAACAGTATAACAGAAATGCAAGAGATTCAAGATCACAGTGATAAAATTAAGTAATTTGAAAAATAAGAAAAAAAAAATGAGAGAAATAGGCAGCAAGAATTAGAATTAAGGAAAATTAGGTCTGAGTATCAGGAGTTGTAGCATCATACTTGTTTCTCATCTTTGAATTAGTGAAAGCCTGTCTCTGTGCTGGTTTTAGGATAAGTGACTATTTGGGCTTGCTGAGTCCATGGTGTCCCTTTTGTCAGGTGCTACTTATTCTTCCATTGGGTGATGGATTAGGCACATTAAGATTCTATCTTTAAGCAACAACTTTGTACTGTTTATGCTTACAAAAGAAACATCAATCACATTCACCCACAACCCTGTAACTTGTATTCATGTCTCACTAGCTTAGCACAGATACGATGCACTTTGTAGAGAAGGGTATTACTCGCAGTCGTGTCTTCCTATCATTGTGTTTTTTCCTGACGGGTTTGGGAAAGCTCCCTGCATGCGTTCAACTCTACCGTGCAATCGAAAAAGCTAATTTTAGCAGAATGTATTATTTGGAAATCTGTAATGATTGCTTTGCTGAATGTCAAACTTTCCTTGACTTTTATGTAGCTATGAAACAGTGCAATGAAAAGCAATACAGGAATGTATGTCGGCCAACGTAAGATACCCTACAGTGATAGATGACTTATTTTTTCTGTTTATCCTGGGGCTCTCAGTGTTCATACAGTATCAAAGAATACTACTAATAATACAATCATCTTGCCAGAAAGCTCCACAGACCTTTCTGTTTGCTGTCAAGAAGAGACAAAGCACTGAAAGACTAAGATAATCTTATCTCTAGAAATACAGATCAAACATAAAACTCCTGGCTTTTTTTTTTTTTTTTTTTTTTTTTTCCTTAAAAAATCTGAGAAAATGTTACTTTGCTTACTTGAAAAAAGAGCAACAAACTTGGAACGAGGGCATATGAGTGTCTTTCATAAGCTGTATATTTTTTTCACGTAAATAGTTTTTTTATAGAACTTTTCATATATGGCACTGCAGTTAAGCAAAAGGTTATGTCCAGTTGTCTGTGCTCATCTAATAAACTGTAAGATTGCCCTTAATTTTACTGTTTTCATTGGAATGGACAGTTAATCTTGATTAGCTTCCTTAGTTTATAGTTTATTCAAGAGTCACCTGTTACTGTCAAGATATCATCATCAAGTCCATTAAACAGAGGAATTAAATTGATAGACCAAGGACACATTGTTCAAACTTTTATTGTTAATAAAGAACACAGTTCTAAGTGGAAGAACACAATAGAATTTGGTTTCACCTATTGATAATTTCTGGACAAAAAGAATGTTTAAATTAACCTTAGTGTGGTATCCCTTTTTTTTTTTTAATTTAGGATTTGATTGAAATTTGATGTTAGGGTATAAATCTAGAAGAAAATTAAATTGGTAAATTTTAAAATCTTTGTTATTCACTTTTGAATAATTACATAGCAAGTGTAAATTGGCAAACAAGGAAAATCTGTTCTAACTACAGTGTGGTGACCTTATAGTTCAGTGCAATGATGCTATAATACATAAAATCTGATTAATTTCCCTCTGTTCATCTAAAATCATTAATGCCTACTCTTCCTGTTACGGTTTTCCTAGAGATCTTCAGGACAAACTGTATCATGTTAGAAAGAACACATTGGAACTATGCCTAAAATCTACAAAATTAGTAAAACCAATTAGAAGTCAGCCTAGCCAGTAAAGTGAGTAAGTATCGAGAAAATAGTGGTAGACTGTGGTAATAAAAATGTGCTACATTTCATTCTCATGGACAGGTAACTGTTCTCAGTCATCTCCATCAGAAATGGGATTTGGAATTTTCCTTGTTCGGCTAGGATAGGATTAAATTTCACTAGAAGTTGAGAGGGGTGCCTAGACAGGACAGACAACGAAACCAGCTGATGGGATGTTGCTTACCATACTGACCTCAAGCCTGCCACGTAAGGGCAGGGGGTGGCCAGGCTTGGTGAGAGGTGGCAGGCTGGTAGCTGGAATGGCTGGGGGCATCGCCTTCCGTGATTCATTTCTCTCTTGCTCGCTTTGTATATTGGTTCACTACCATTACGGTTGTTCTTGTTACCTCTTCATTTGCACTGTTGTATTAAATTCTCCTTATCTCAGCCCACTGGGTTTTGGTTTTTTTTCCTCTCTCTTCTCCTGCACCTGTTGGGGTTTGGGTGGGATCAAATGGCCAAATGATGCCCTGCTCCTAGCTGGGTCTAAACCACAACAGTCCCTTTGTGGTGCCCAACATGAGGTGCAAAGGGTTGAGATAATAACCAAATTTGACAAAGGTGTGCTAAAACAGCTTTGTTATAAACTTTTTTGTTGTTGTTTATATTGGTTATATAGTGCACATTCACAGTGTTAATCTATTTGTTGAGCTGGTGGTGTTCTGTAAATCTTTATGTCCTCTGTGTGCTCCCTGTTAAGGTGTTTATCATCTCTGGGAAATGGGTCAGGAGTCTCATGCTGGTGTGCTGGATATTGCCAACTTATGATTTGATTCTGTCACTGTTCATGAGGTTAAACTGGTATGCATATGCAGCCTTGTTGTTTGTTAGTGATCTCACCCAATCTGTGAATGAGACAGAGGAGGACGCTTTCTCAGATTATGAGAATTTTGACTAACCTTGGAATGTCCAGGCCTACACGCTCTCAGTGTTATGCCTTTGAAATGTTTAGGGCTATACAATTCTTTTTCAAGAATATCACCCAGGGATCTGCTCCAAGGCTGGAGCATTACCAGTGCAAGTCTGCATGGGAGGGTATGGACAAGGGCCTAAGCCAGTAGTCAACTCCAGTGTTTTGGAATTTCACTCCTCATCAAGTTCAGAATACTGATAAACTAGTAAGGTATTTGGAAAAGGTATGGTGGCAACCTGGCAATTCCTGAGAGACACAAATCACTGCAATGTGTTGGGGCCTTGCCCACTCTTACCAAGTCCTTTTCAACACTATTCAGTGCACCATAAAAACAATCAGCCGTAGTGGGGCTGAACTCATCTGTAGCTCTGGGGTGACAGGAGGATCCTAACAACTCACTGTACTGGAAGCTGAAGTGAGCCTGACTGGGAAGGAGTGGCATCAACACCCTGTGGTGACTGGCCCAGGGGTCCTGTGCATCCTTGGCATAGACTATCTCAGGAAAGGATATTTTAAGGACCCAAAAGGGTACTGGTGGGCCTTTGGTGTAGCTGCCTTGGAAGAACTTGAGCAGTTGCCCACCT
>NW_008630291.1:15740-16254 GCF_000691845.1 Merops nubicus
GATGTTCAATGGGGCCCTGAGCAGCAGCAAGCCTTTGAACAAATTAAATGGGAGATTGTCCATGTCATAGTCCTTGGGGCAGTCTGGGCAGGACAAGGTATTAAAACATTCTCTACACCACAACCGGGAAGAATGGTCCTACTGGGAGCCTCTGGCAGAGAGCATCTGGGGAAATCAGCAACCAACCTCTGTGATTTTGGATTTATGGATACAAAGGATATGAGGCCAACTACACTCCAACCAAGGAAAAGATACTGGCAGCATACAAAGGAGTTTGAGCTCCCTCAGAAGTGTTCAATACTGAAGCACAGCTCCTCCTGGCACCCTAAATGCTGATGCTGGGCTGGATGTTCAAAGGGAGGGTCACTCCCACACCATGCAACTGATGCCACATGGAGTAAATGGGTTGCCCTGATAACACAACAGGCTAGAATAGGGAACCCTAACCGCCCAGGAATCTAGATGTAATCACAAACTAGCTAGAGGGCAAAGATTTTGGGCTGCTACCCGAGCA
>NW_008630291.1:16335-22071 GCF_000691845.1 Merops nubicus
TGTGGGGAGACATCAGTGGTGGAGGGCGGCTGTGTGGAGTCCCATACAGCAAGCTGCTGAAGGTGCTGAAGGACGGGGTGAGTTGAGTCAGTTTGCAGAGGTGAAACCTCTCCAACTGGCGTTAGATATTGCCGAGTGGGAAAAGTGGTTGGTGCTGAACCTCCACACTGACTTGTGGATGGTGGTGAATGCCCTGTGGGGGTGGTGACAACAGTGGCAGCGAAGCAACTGGCAGCGCAGAGGTAAACCCACCTGGGCAGGTAAAACCTGCTGGATTGTGGCAGGATACTGCTGCTCACACAGAGAATCTAGCTGTGAAAGTGCGTCATGTGGATGCCCAGGTACCCAAGAATTGGGCTACTGAAGAACGTCAAAACAACCATTGTGGGGATCCTGCTGCCAAGACTGCAGTGGCTCAGGTGGATTTAGACTGGCAATATAAATGTGAATTCTTTATAGCTCATTTGGCCACTGACACTTCATGTCATCAAGGGAGAGATGCAACATACAGATGAGATTGAGACCCAGGTGTGGACCTGACCATGGACACTATTGCAGAGGTCATTCATGCATGTGAGACATGTGCTGCCATCAAGGAAACCAAGCCGTTAAACCCCCAGTGGTATGGGGGACAATGGCTGTAATATAAATACAGAGCGGCCTAGCAGATTGACCACATAACACACCCACAAACCTGCCAAGGTTTTTTCCACTATGTCCTTACAATGGTGGCAGCAACCACTGGGTGGCTGGAAACCTATCCAGTGCCCTATGCCACCACCCATAACACTGTCCTGGGCCTTGAAAAGCAAGCTTTGTGGCAACACAGCACCCCAAAAATAATTGAGTCAGACAATAGGACTCACTTCTGAAACAGTCTCATAGACACCTGGGCCCAGGAACATGACATCGAGTGGGTCTATCACATCCCCTGTCACGCAGCAGCCTCTGGGAAGACTGCTAAAAAGTACACTGAAAACAATAGGAGAAGGAACTTTAAAACACTGGGACACTAATGTAGTTAGCACAAGAGGATCTCCTAATTGAGCTGGGAGGGTCACTCACACACCATGCAACATGTTCAAAGGGAGGGTCACTCACACACCATGCAACTGATGCCACATGGAGTAAATGGGTTGCCCTGATAACACAACAGGCTAGAATAGGGAACCCTAACCGCCCAGGAATCCTGGAGGTGAACACAAACTGGCCAGAGGGCAAAAAATTTGGGATGTCACCAGAGCAGGAAGTGACATGTGCCTCCTTCCCAGTCAAAATTCCCACGTGCTGTGGAAGGGGATAAAGCCCCCATAGTCACATGAAGAATATATTAGGGAAGATGGTCTACACTGCTTCTGCAAAGGCAAACCCATCCATGCAATTGCTTTTACTCAAGGACCTCAGTGCACCTGCTGAGTCATGAGGGAGGATGGAGAAGTCCAATGTGTACTTCAAGGGGACTTAATATTAGAGGAGAACAGCCAGTGAATTAAATTGTGTGTTTTTAATTCTTAAATCACTGCTGAGCATGGCGTAGATAGTATTGTATAAGGGATAGATAATGTCCTGGTTTGACTAGAGTAGGGTAAATTTTCACCAACTGGGAAAGACTGGAGGGGGTCACAGCCAGGACAGACAACTGAACCATCAAGCAGGTTATTCCATACCATACTGATGACATGCCCTCTATTTAAGGGCATGGAGCCAGCCAAGCTAGGCGTGTGTGGATGGCTAAGATATGTTTGTAGGAAAAGTGAGGATTATCATTTGTTATGATGTAAAGGCACCTTTGTCCCATTCTGTTAATCTTGGCTCATAGAAACATATACTTCTTTTTTTTTTTTTTTCATAGAAAAGGCCAATACATTGTCCAGCTGTCAGTTTTGTGTCAGGCAGCATCTCTCACAAATTTCTTACTTTCTGCTGTTTTCAGAATGCCTAACATAACTGACAGCCATGTAGTCTCCCTGTAGATTGCCATCTGTACCTAAAAAAGGAGGCACTTACCTCTCCCATTTTCATACTTTCAGCTGACTGGGTGGTTGGAACGGAATGTCATTACTCCTTCCTGAGTTTGGTTCTTTCCTGACTCGAGTAGAGACTGGATATTTCACAGGACTAAAGACACTGCTTATGGTATAGCTTTTGGGAAAGGCAACTAATGGTGCTTAATCTCAAGGACAAACCTGATTTTTTATTATTGATGTGGTTTCTTAGTAACAAATAGCCAGTCTACAAAAGGATTTTAATGCTTAGGGAGCTATGCCTAAAAGGACACCTGAGGTCATTCGTAAGTACTGACATAAGAATCCTTTCTGACTCTGTGTCAGAATGTGCTTCTCACACTGCTGCTCTCTACTCCTGGACGTGTACCCTTGTGGCTGGTTGAATCCTGTCAGTCTTGCCCTGTATATTTAGTTCTGTACACCAGTGAAAGACTCTGTTCTAAGTCAATTAATAATTCTGGAGGGGAAAAGGGGAAAAGCTTAAAATATCTAGAAAAGAACTCTTCAGTTAGGAGTCAGCAAATAAAAGAATATTGAAAACTGGCTGATTCCAGCCAGATGCTGGATTTCATCACAGTAATGAAATTGCAGGAATGAAAACAAAACAAAAAAAAATGGATATTTAATTAGCCTCTTTTATCTAAATGTCAATTTGAAAGGCTGAATGCAATTCATTTTAGCTACAGTGGGCAGAAAATTTCAAGGGAAAAGCACCATTCGATCATAAACTTTCTGTAAAAATATTTTTTCTTTGTGAAATGGGAATTTATTTTTTTTTTAAAACACATTTTCAGCCAGCAAGTGGTTTGGGAAACTAAGATTATGGATACAAATTCTCTATTCTTCATAGCAGGGACATTATTTTTTTATAAAAATAAAAAGAACCTTAAAAATATTGAATGTTTTACCAAAAACCCAAAGCAAATGTGTCAGTAAGACCTGACAGAAATGAAACAAACAGGAAGGTAAAAATGATTACAACATTAAAAAAAGGAAAAAAAGAAAAAGGTTGTAAAAATATGATCAATGTGTTTTAAAATCCGTGCCATATTTTTAGCAGGTTTTCCAAATTTTTAAATACACAGCACATACAAAAAATATTTCTGTATTTATCTATCAGTTCTCCATTCTACCTGCATCTATGTAGCCTGCAGCAGCAAGCATGGTTAAGAAGGCTTTTGAACATTTGGCATTTTATTTAAAAGTGGTTGCTAGAAGCTAGCCAGGTGAATAGCATAGCACAGACAGTAATGCAAAAGGCTGTTCTGCTATGCACGTAATGTTGAATCTAACATTCTCTCAAGGTTTTAGGTTAAGAAATTACTTCTGTTGACATTCTGTGTTCACATTAGCTGAACTACTTTAGATTGGGAACTACAACGTTAATGAGTATTCTTGTTTGCTATTATTCACACAGAAGCCATTTGGGACTATTGTTTTTATAAAAGACAATTATCTGGAAGCATGATGGTTTACAGTTGAGGCATTTGTGTTTCTGGAAGCAGATTACAAGACAGGATAAGGATGAATAGGCCCTCATTAGCGTGAGATTAGCTTCTAACAATTTACTTCACTCCAAGCCTCACTTCTGTTGAAATTAATCAGACCAATTGTTTGATAAAATGCAACATTTTAGAAACTATGATCATTACACCTAAAAAAAAGTTCTGGTGGGTATTACCTGGTTAGCTATAGCAATTGCTATTAAAGCTACTAAAGCGACTGCTTTTTTTTTTTCACAAAGGTTAGATATTATTCCGAGATACCGATAGCAAAGGCAAAGAATGCTGCAAACAAAAAGCCATGGATTTGGAAGACCTTAGGCTAATTTATGAAGTCAATAAAGGAAACTCAGAAATTAAATTACACTTTAAAGAAAATAATATCCTTTATTGATATTCTGACTACATCATTTTTCAATATTAACTGATAGCCAGATTGCTAAGAGACCTTGTAATGGTTTGAAACCTGCTGCCCCTGGTGGGAGGAGATCTGAAACCTAGTACCAGCTACAAGCCTGAATGAAAGGGGCGTATACCTGTCCTATTCCCACTTCCCTCTTCCTGTCCTTGGGACTTCCTGCCAAGGTCTATAAAAGGGGCGAGAAAGGCACGCCTCTTCCTCTTCTTGCTCTTGCTCCCTCTTGCTCCTTTGACCTTCTACCTGGGCAAATGCTGCTCTGCTGCTCCCTGTGCTACACGTGGCCGTGGCCATTTTGGAGACCTGGGCCTGATCTACAGACTGATCCCCTGCTTCCATCCACGTCCAAGGATTATGCATTCAGCTTCAATCCACCTCAATCCAGCGAGATCCAGCACCGGGGAGCCTCAGCACTGCATTTGGGTTTTGTATATTTGGAAGTTTAATCTTCCTTGCCTTGTTGTTCCTATAACCCCCCTTACCCTGTTAAGCCCCTACCCTTTTTCCTTTCTGTACCCTGTTTAAACCCCTACCCTTCTTCCTTTCTGTTCCCTGTTAAATAATATATTTAATTTTGTTAATTTTCAATTTGGTGCAAGGTTTTTCATTACCCCTGCCTTCCTTATATACCTCTCTACCTGGGAAACTGAGGGATAAGGGAGGTGGGACACAATTCTGCCTTCTAACCGGGACAGACCTTTTGAACATATAGTAACAAATGGAAATAAGAAACAAGACTGGATTCTTCCTTTTGGAGGGTGGCTTTAGATTTCTTAGTGATAGGTGATGTCGTGGTTTAGGGCCACCCAGCTGGCAACTGAACATCATGCAGTTGCCCTCTCACTCCTCCTTGGTGGGATGGGGAGGAGAAAATAAAGCAAAAGGCTTGAGGGTTCAGACAAAGACCATGATGGTTCACTCAGGCAATTATAGTCAAGGGTAAAAACCAGACAGCTTGGGGGAAGAAAATCAATTTAATGTAAACAACAATACTAATTTATTAATTAAATCAGAGTAAGATAATGAGAAATACAATCGCCTCTTAAAAACACCTTCTCACCACCCTCCTTTCTTTCTGTGCTCATCTCTGCCTCCAGATTCTCTATCTCCTGCCTCCACTGGCTCCACGCGGTTGTGGTCAGTTCGTCACACCATGCTTCTTCGTCTGCAGGGCAAAGACTCCTCACACTCTTCCTCTGCTGCAATGTGGGGTCCCTTTCACAGGAAACAGTCCTCCATGAACCTTTCCAGTGTGAGTCCTTATGTGGCAGGTGCAATTCCCCTCCCCTGATAGATAAACAAAAACAGGGCTGACAGAACAGTTGCCTTAAACTACACCTGTTAAGTGGTGCCTGAGAGTCGGGACCCCTGTAGCTTGTTTTCATCTGCGCTTGCTCCTCAGCCAATTAGAATGATCACAGCTTACCCTTGACTAGGGTATAAAAGGGACACAACCTAAGAACCTGTTCAACTGGTTCTTTGCAGAGTTGCGGTCTTGGCTGTTGGACCCTTCTGGTGGACACTGTCCAAGAATATTTCCATGGCTGGGACCTCCATGGATTGGGTGAGCCTCACCCCCCTCTTGAGGTGATTGGTATCTTGGGCACTCCTGTGTGGGAGGTTTCCTCTTAATGCAGGAATGTATGCCTATTTTGGTTCACGTTTCCTTAAGTAAGTTGTGTGGTAGACATATTCCCAAAAGAGTCTGAATTTGTTTTTTTTTTTTTTTTTCAGAAGGAGTGCTGGGCAACTTTGGCTGCAATAAACCCCCATTTTGTGATAATAGCTACAGTATTGTTTTATGGGTGGC
>NW_008630291.1:22140-38865 GCF_000691845.1 Merops nubicus
CCAGTGGCCAACTGGTCCAGTGCTGTTTTCCTTCAGAGGCATGGCCTTCTTCAGGTGCAGTCCCTTGCTCCTGTGTGAGGATATTTGCTCCACTGCTAATTTCCATGGCTGCAAGAGCTCAGCCGGCTGTCTTACCAGAGGCTACAGGGGAATCTTTGCTCCAGCACACCTCCCCCCTCTCTTTCCTCACTGACCTTAGTGTCTGCACAGTAGATTCTCTGATGTCCCAATCCCATCAATCACTCCAGCCTTGCCCAGAAGCTTTTTCCCCTCTTAAATATGTTATCAGAAAGACACTACCATTATCACTGACTGGCTCAGACTTGGCCAAAGGCCAGATTGACTTGTAGCAGGGAAAGACTCCTATAACAGTTATCCCCGTAGCCCCTCTCCTGATACCAAAATGCTGCCATTCAAAAACCCAACACAGATGGCACACAGATGTGTCCTGCTTTCTAACTTTCAAAACTTAGACATACCTATCTGCCGCTGCAAAAGTAAAATCAACTTCAGAAATTTAAACCTGACCCTATAAAAGTGCATTTTGAATTAACATAAAGGCAATATCATTTATGGAGTATAAATTGACAAGATAAATACTATACATGTTTTTATCAATCCAATTTTTAAGCCAAATAATGTTTTATATATAATATAATGCTAGTTATATATAAAACACAGAATTATATATAAAAGAAATATTTTTAAAACATTGCAACAAAATCTCAAGTAAAATTCACAGTATCATGAACATTATTTGAATTGGTGAAGTATACATCATTCCCTCATCCAGAAGGCATTGTCAGAATTACTTTGGATAGCTTAAATTAAAGGATTCTACTCATGTTGAGAAAATTTAACCCAGCAATACCTGGAAACCGTTAACCTGAAATTCAGTGAATGGCTTCTTACTCCTGCCAAATAATAGGACTACACAACCTGATCTGATTCTGTTCAGTTGACAGCTGAACTGAAATTCCCTTTCCTTCAAGAATTATTCTTTCTTCTGTGTTTTGGTTCTTCCTGTTTCTAGATCAATGAAAAAAAAATAAATGTGCTGACTCTTTTATTTAAAGATGGAGATATTCTTGAGTTAATACACAGAGATGGAATAATGAAAGACTAAGATTCTGAAATCTGACTGGGAAAGTCCGGTTATTTTTTTTTTTTCCCCAATTTTAAATGTATATAAATATTTCAGAATGTATATTTTATTTTCAAAAGATGGCTGGGTATTTAAGAAACTTAGATGATTTGGATTTTTTTTTTTTTTTTTTTCCTTTGTCACATCTGTAATCTCTGTCTGTTAAGACTAATTACAGTTTCTGGACTAAAACTAATTTTGTCTTTGCGTTTTTGTTGTTGTTTTGTTTTCCTGTTTATAATAAAGCTTTTTCTTCCCTTGTAGAAGGGAGTTGTTTCTAAAAGAAAACAGTCTAATGAGAAAGCTATAATTTAACATGTTTCTCTGCTTTACCATTATGCTGAAAAGTTAGACTTGGTTAGCAAAATTTTAATTCATTGCATTCATCAAACTTTCTCTTTAAAAGTGAACTCTGTTCATTTCCAAAGAATGGTATGTTATTTCCCCATAACCTGGAAGGATATTATTTCCACTCTGAAAGGAACATGAAACTTATTTGCAACACCTATGACGATATGGCCTGTACATATGAGGTGTGGCACTATCATATTTCTTAGAGATTGTGTTGAAATACATCTGTCTATGATGAGAATCAACTGGAGTTAGCTTTAGAAATGATAACTTAAGAGGTGGCATAGTATTCACTGCTTTGTGAGAGGAAAAGAGAGGAGAATTTAATAGAAAGATGCATTCATGCAATAAATGAAGATGTTAGAGAAACCTTGCAGCAGATGAAGTTATTATTCACCTGACTGGTTTCTTCCTTCCAGATCAATGGAGACACCATCAGACTACTAAACAGGTATTTTAAGGGCTGTAGATAAAATTTTCTGTGATTTTAGAAATATTCTTTCCTATCCTACTCACATGGTTTCGTTTTCCATTAAACCCCTTGGTTAGTTAAAAATGAACATGCACAACAGAAAATCTCGATAAAATGATTAATTTTACATCACTGTAAGAAGGCCCCACTGACATTTGATAATTTGAAAGTAAATCCTAAAAGATAATATCTACTAGTCATCACATGGAGAGTTCTGTTTCTAGTCAGGAACAGTTATCTGCCAAGTTTCATTTAATGATTTCTACCTCAGCACAGATAACAATGATTTAGAGGATCTGTGGATGATAGGATTAATTTGTTCATCTTGCATTTCAGTTGGTCTTCCTACTTTGTTTGAACTGTTATTGAAAGTTGTTGTTCAAATAAAACAGTGTCCTATTTTACACCATCCCTCTCTGAAAACATGAGTGACTTGATGGTGGGCTCAGTGACTCCCCTTCCTCCCCTTCCGTGTTCAGCTTCTGCGCTTTTTAGTTTTGCCAGTTTGCTTGCCAGTTCTCCTAATATTTGAAAATATATTTATTTAAATATATCTGTTTCACTTGGTTGATTAAAAAAAAAAAAAAAGCTAACCTAACCTCATACCATGTATTCAGCATATTAGTATAACAGGAAAAAGAAATGGGATAAGAGAAAGACCAAATAGTTTTGTTTTTTTTTTTAAAAATTATTGATGCTTTTCAGGATTAACTTCTGGGCATCTATTTTGCCAATATAGCTATTAAATTTAAGATATTTATTCTTCTAAGCATAATAGAAATTAAATGGTAGAGAATGCTTATTTAATTTAAGAAACATTTAAATTACATTAGATTATTCAATTGGAAATAAATAAAGAAAAATAAGTATACTTTACATATTTAGAATGGAAAAGATTATTTTTTAAATAGGTCTATGATACTCTTCTTTTGGTAGAGTATCAAAAATTATATACTTTTTGTATTATCCCTTATAATTCTTTTTCTTTCCTCCACTGGCTGCTTTTACATTCCTGTGGAAAAGTGTGTGCATAAATAAAACTTCTCACCTTAGCCCCTTTATCCTGATGGTTTCCCTATCCAGTAGGAACAAGGAGGACAAAATTTTAGTTTTAGAATTCAAGAAGGACAAATACAGAATGGAATAGCATTTTTATTCAAGTAATGAAGTATTTGAAAATCTGGCCTAAATTCAGTTAATTATCATCACTCCCCAAACAGCAAGTGCTATATAATCTCTGCTGAAATCTCTGCCTTTCAGAATGACTCTATATCTCTGAAATATTAAAAACTTATTATGCACCACAGTTATGCTTAGGTAAAAAAGTGAACAGAAGCAATTCTAGATATGCTTTCAGGGACTTCTGATTTTAATTCCTTTAAGCCAGAGGTTTCCAAGCACTCACTCTTGGCGTGTTTTATTTTTTTGTTTTGTTGTTTTTTATTTTCCCCCATGCTAATCTATTTTTGCCTTATGATAGGATTCACTCATGTTATGTTATGTGTACAATATACACCACTTAATGTCTCTGTGCAAGATAAACTCGGGTAAATACTGAAAGTCATGAAGTTAAAGTATATGATTATTCAACAGAAATTAAATGTTCTAATAAGCATCATTATCTGTAAATATACTTACTTTAAGATGATGATGCACATTTGTGACTTAAATTATACATTGCTATGATATCAGTTAATATAGAGTAAGAAAAAAAATAAATATAAGTAGATTCTATGGCATTAAAATGTAGAGGCAATGGACACTGGTCATTTAAGAATTTAAAATAAAAATTATTTTTGTACAGACTAGGTAGCCAGAACCAAAGCTTGACAGAAATCAAAACACGTTTACTTATGTTAGATTCTAGTTATTTGGTTTATGTTTCATTAGTTTGCAAGATATCCTACTTATTCATCAGCAGTGGGCCAAAATTTACTTTGTTATTAATTTATATAAATATAAGTTGGTTGTGATGATAGGTAAAACCTCAGTAAAGAGGAATATCAGCAATTTCATATTATCAGTTTATTTTCAGTTTCCTGTGAACACTTACAAGAACAAACTTTTGTTCCTAGGCTCAACTGCAGAACATAAATTTCTGTGAATGCTCACGCACCTCAACTCTTCATTATTATTTTTTTTGTAATGCTTTGGAAGAAAGCTTTATTTTTTTTTTTTTTGGTAGTCAGTTCATTAATAATCTTTTTTCAGCTATTCAAAAACCAATAGAAAAAATACTTCTAAATGAACTATCTATTTTTAATTATATGCCTCATTCTAACTGGAGCTTCTCAGTAAATTATTTCAAAAAGTAAGTTTTTATCAATAAACTTTTGGTTTAAAGTTCTAATGTAGCATCTCAGCTAATAAGAGGCTGAAAATCTTAGGCAGGTTTTGCTTGTTAAAAAAACATTACCTTTGAATCTTGAGACCCTTCACTGGATAACTTTGTTATCTATTAGTCAAAGTTTTTTAAAAATTTGAACTCAAATGTCTTGCTTCTGCTAAACTTGGTAATCTTACAAGCATTAGTATCTATTTGGTGTTAACTGCTAGGTACAGATGTGTATCTCTATGCATACCTCATTCAGTTTTTCAAGAGTTTAAACACAGGTTTTTTATAATGCATGACCAGGTTTGCGTGGAGACAATTATGCCTTTGTTTAGTAAAAAGCAATATTTTGTATGACTTCAGAATGCACTTTTTTTTTTTTTTTTTCTGTTTTATTGTTATTTTGTCCACAGTTACTCAAAGTAACTAAGGACAGTCCAGAACCTCCCTTCCCTAGCATCAGTAAATAGGCAGAGAAGGATGCAGAAGGGAGATTTTGTGAAAAGTAAGGAAAAACATCTTATCATAGCTATGCCAAAGCTATATTCCCTGAACTTTAGAGCTACAACTTTAGACCTGCTGCCTTCAAACATCATAGCTGCAGGTGTAGAAACAAAATACTGCAAGTCTTTGTTTTGTTTTGATTTGGTTTGGTTTTTTCCCGTCCTTTCAGATTCTGCATTTCTGGCACACATTGCACACATTGAAAATCTATTGCACACATACTGTCTCAGAATGCAGCTTAACACCAAGCAATACACAATACAGGAATAGTATATTCAGAACCGCAGAGTATTATCTGAAGGTCCTTTAACAACGCTATCACTAGTTACAGAATACTTATCTTGCCTTTATTGTGAAAACTTAAAATATTAATTGTTGGTCATAATATATTTCTATTTTTTAGTCTGTTTACTGGTTTTAATGTTAACAATTCTAGAGTAATATTTTCTTTGCTGAGAAAGGATGGCTAAGAGCTAACAAAACAATTATATTAAGAACTTTCTGATCTTAATATTCATACAATGAAGTGAGAAGGTAAACAAGTTTGATATCGTATGTGTTGTTTTGGCTGTTTGTTCTATGAAAACATTAGTTTACGGAGAGATGACTGCCTATTATTTAAGAATTTTTACTATCAAAGATAATTTTGAAAAGTTATTTCTTGCTAACATTTTTTACTTGCAATTTTGAGAAGCTTTCATCAACAGTAGTAGCAACTGTACTTCAAGTAATGTTGTCTTAATTGATTGTGAATTCCCAGCTGGTGATGCAAACTGAACTATGATTGCAATGGCTGTAGTTATTAATTAATTTTGTATGTTCAAAAGAAAAAAAAAATAGCGCATGTATTAAGGAACCGGAATTAGAAACTGATGTGTTTTAGAATGGCTAAGAAGTTCATTAGGTTTCCGTGTCAATGTACTCAAGCAGCATGGGATTGCTTCCTGTGATTTTGTAAATTTTTCTATTGCTTTTTCACTTTGCTCCACATAACTTCCAAGAGTCATCAGAACCTTTAACCCAGTTTTGAATATTTAAAAGAAAATTTCATAATTTTTCTGTAAAACAAATATTTCACCTTGACAACAACCTTTACAGATCATTCAGCTGTTGACAGGTGTCTCTCAAACACCTGGGAGGCTTTCATCAATTTCTATTCTCCAGAAAATAATTTCTTACAGAAAAATGTGATTTTTTTTTTAAAGTATTTTCCTTCAGGAAAGAATTCATTAACTAGACTCCAGAACACTACTTGTGCAACATGTAAATTAAAAAAAAAAAAATGTGCAGAAAAACTATCTATACTTCAGAATGTATTGACTTCAGTGCTTGATTTTGAAAATGTTATGTGCAATGCTTAATTTTTAGGGAAAGTAAAACCACAGTAAATTTTCTTACAGCTTCTTACTGGGGGGACCTTTCATGAGTACTAGCTGGTATTGCAGAACTGCAACACTCAGTTTTCGGGAACAAGAGAGAAGCAGGTAGACTTAGAGGTTTGCCAAGGTTCAGATTACATAATGTTCACTTAAAGCCATCCACTATTGTAGCCCTGGAAACAAAAGAGGTGGGGTAAGCCAGATTTGGGTCAATTAAGTAAGAGAAACACACTCTAACTCAGTTACAGATTGGTTGAATAGCTAAATGTCAGTACACAGCAGAGGCAGGAGCTAAGGCAGAAGAGGGAACAGAGCTGAAGGCAGTGTACAAGCTTCCAGAAAAATTTCTACACAGACAATTAAAGTCTTCCTGTAGTCTGCATTTGAGATGAAGGTTGTTTTTTGAGACCAGAAAGGATTTGTTACCTCAAAAGATGAGTCACCCTTAGTACGCAATGAATCATGAAAATGGTCTACTCAGGGCAAACTGTCTACTGACAATCTTTATAATAATTCTTTCCAGAAATTCAGTAGACAATGTCCATCCACGCAAACCATTTTATTATCCTTTGGCAGTCGGCTTCAAAGTTCTTGTGATACCTCATATGCTCTAAAATATCTGTTCACTTTCTTTTTCTTGTATTAGGTTGTTTCTCATAATAATTTGGGAAAATACAGAGCTTGATTTTTATTAATATTTTTCAGAGTCATGACCCAGAAATACTAGTGTATCACATTATTTCTTTATTTTTATGGATTTTTGAAGAATGGTAAAGTACAAATTTCCACAATACACTCAAAAATTTTGGTCTCATTAGAATGTTATTGTTTTGTTTGTTGATTTTGTGTGTGTGTGTGGGGGGGGTTTTGTTCTGCAGTACTTTTAAGAAAGGATGCTTAGATAAATTTTCATAGAAAATTTAGACTAAAAACTGTTGCTAATGTTTTCCTCAAATCATTAATTTTATCTCTACAGTATGTAGTATTTGTAATAAGGAAGTCTAAGGCATTCACTTATATCGAATAGATAGAATAGAAAACATTTATAGATGGTTTTCCTTGGATTTTAATCAGCAGGAAAAAAAAGCAGGAAAGTCATTACTGACAATGAAACAAAATGTAGGAATAGCAAAGATAAAGCCCAGAATTTGCAATTTAATACTGCACTAAATCTTGGGCAAGGACGACTGAACATATAGGAATCTTGATAGCATAGGATGATAGAAGTGATACAAAATGAGAAATGCTGTACTACAGAAGGCAAAATAAATGTTCCATTAGTTCATTTCCGTGCTATATATCCTTGTGCTAGACTACATTTCCATTGATGATGGCTCTAAACTGGCATGCTTCATACCAGTTAGTTATACTTTAGGCACTGAACAGAAATCACACAATTCCATAGTCATTAAATAACTTTCATAGATTAAACAATGGCTTTATTAAACAACTGTTGTTGGAGCATATATATCCAATGAACCATTAATAGTAGATGTTTTTCAGAATACTCATATGCAGTATATCCTAGCACAAAATTGTTCTTCCAGTGAAGACTTGAAATATTGCAAGTATTGCAAGTGTGTATTACACACACCAAAAGATCTAAAAATTGAAGTAGATGTAGATGTAAGAGTTAAATAAATTAGATCGAGAAAGAACTGAAAAACTGTGATGACAAAAGTAAAGCAAATGATATCTGTTCTTTTAACATCTTGCAATAAACACAAGCTGTTTGTTTTCATAATAGCTTATAAAAAATCCTAAAAAATAGCTTATAAAAATAAAGAGTACCTTTATTCTGACAACTTCTTAAAAAGGTCAAAACTGGGTTTCTAAACTTTTGTGAGACTATTGGATGAGTGAGAGGTGATGTCTTATCTGTGTGCTTATAACCAATACAACTACTGTTTCTCTCATATTCTGAGTAAGTCATTTGCTTTAAAAATACATAAATAGTTATGCACTTACTTACTAAAATACTTACATTTTAAGTGTGATTCATTGAGGGTTCCAACTTCCCTGTATGACTTTATCGTGCTTTATAAATTTTCAAATTTCAAGTTTCAAAACCCAATTGTATTATTTTTGGTCTGTTACTCAGAGGCATCTTCAGTGTCTTCAGGTGAAGAGTAGTCCTGCATATATATATATCAGAATTTATAATAATGACTATGAGACATGAAGTGTAGAAACACTTTATTTTATAGGACCATGCTTCTCCATACATTTTAATTAACATGTTTTACAACTTTGATGTTAACCATGTGCTTTTTTTAAGAAGTAAATTTCTAAACTATGATTTCATTGAAGTGCTAGTTGTTAAGTATATGTGAACAAACCAGAACTGTGGATAATTTGAAATATATTTAGAAGTAAATTGTAGGGATCTGACCACAAAAGAAAAAAAAAAGACTAAAAAGAGAAGTACAACATCAGTGAAAAGAAATTAAAACAAGTGCACTATTGAGCATTTTGCTTTAAAATATCTCACAAATGATGACGTTATTATGCTAGGACATCTTAAATGCTTAATTTGCAAAGTCTTAAAATAGCTTGAAGAATTTTCATTATGAATTTTCTGTACTTTACAAACCACAATAATCCTTCTTCAGCAAGGCTTTGGTGTTGATGTTTTGGAAATTCCAAGCTTTTTGTTCATTACTGTGTCATTTTGTCCTGAAGATATTCTGAGTTTATTTTGTCACATGATATTGGACCTTTTTTTTTTTTTTTCTCCCACCTGAATGTACTCCTTAAACTTAGAAAAGGATCAGAGAAGGCCACTTATAAAGCAAAGACAATTTGATAGTGGAGAAAGAAGGTTTTTATTTAAGCTACTCTTAAAAAAAAAATATTGCTAGTTTTGATTTTCTATCAAAATAATATATATTCAGGGAACTGTTTGTTCAATTTGTTTGAAACTCTACAAATCTCCTATTGATTTTGATTATTTGCAAGGTTAGAGTAAGTATTTTTGTTACAAAGAAAGATCAAAATAATTATGCAACTCAAAGCAATTAAACCTGAGGACTGTCATGTTTCCCTGCTAAAGATGATATTTTGTTTCCCAGCACTATTACAATGCAAGAGCAGTTTTCCTAGGCTACTATCCTCCACTGTACCTGTACCCGTGTTCTAGGTATGGTGATACCTGGGAGAAGGAAGGAGAGGAGGAAGCAAAGGGGAGCAGCCAGAGAAGGAGTTCCCATCCTTAGCAAACTTCCCCCTTTATAACAAGCATTATGTTTATGGTATGGGATGCACCTGTGAGCAAACTCATGGCAGCTGCCCTGGCTGCTAATGGCCTGCAGACTATGTCTGGTCTATGATTCTGTCCCCAAAAATATATTTATAAGGCAGCATACACTAAATTTATTGGTACATAATTGTGAAGCTAATTAGAATATTTTTTTCCACAATCCATGGGTGATTCGTTTTGAGCTTTATAGTATGGGTTCTAAAAGGAATTCTACTTTCTGTTTATGTGTCTGTTATCACAATATGTTTAGTTTGAGCATACTGGCAAAATTTTATGTCTGCTTTTAGAGTTAACAAAAACAGTAATTTTACTGTGAAAGCTCTGAATATGGCTGTTGCTTTTTCATTAGGCTGGGTCTAAGGTAGGCTGTATTCTCCCAGTGCTAAACAGATTGCTATACAGTAAAACTGCATATTACTCAACATACGGTTTTGTAAAACCAGAAAAGTCAACCTCAGAATAAAAAAAAAAAGTGAATAAGTAGATAATATGTGCTAACTTTCGTAAACGTGAGTACAAAATTACAGAATTTTTGACCTCTGACCCTACAACAATAAAAATTTTGTTAATAAAAACACATTCCTATGTATTGTCTTTCCAGTAGAAGCATTCCAACACCAATGACCAGATCAACTGTCAAAATGGAAGTAACATTGAGTATTCTGTACAGCCACATCCAGCTATTGCTGATATGCAGTGGATGGTAAAGAGGAGGAAGGTGAATGCTCTTTTCCTAAAATGATCTTTTTCTCAAATCAGTCTGTTCTTTATACACAATCAGCACAAGTCTCTCTGCTTCCTTTTTTTTTTTTTTTTCCCAGATCAGTTTTATTTCACAACACTATTGCTTTTTCACATATTCTCCATCTTCTAATATAGTCCACTATTTTTTAATAATCTTGCCCTTCAGCCCTTTAATATTTTCAGGGTTCTCCCTGTTCCAAGGAGTGGTGTGATGCAAAAAATATTTCTAAAGAGGAAACCTCAATACTCTTACCAGAACAAAATGCTTCATCATAGTAGAATCAGAATATAAAATTTATTGATTTCTTCCATATCAATTACAATAATGTCAATGAATTTGTTCTAGTTTTGGAACTTTGCTGGAAATAGGCATGCACAGGTACTATGTAGTAAGAAAAAATAATAAATTAGAAAAAAAATCTATGGACAGTGGAAAAAATGTCAGTTTTTCAGGAAAGTTTTACTTGGTTCTGTTTCGAGCTGAAAAAAGATTGATTGGAGCTTAATAGTTTTTGTGTTTTACAGCCTTCTCAGTTTTTCTTTTAGATCATTATAAATAAGCACACATGAGCTAGTCATGGAAGAAATACGAGCAAGTCCGGATGTTTCAATAATTTTTCTAATGAGAGGATATTGAAGCATGGGGACAGAATGTTACAGAAGTGCAAGGAAGTTCCATGCTTTTAGAACAAGCACCTGCTCTGCAAGTTATTGATGGATCTGATTTTAGTTCAGATGGAAAAAGGAAGAGTGTGCTTTTATGAGGTCCTTTCCACTTATAAAAGGTACAGCTTTATGATTGCAGAGTATATCTTCCATGGTAGAATGAAACTAAATACATGTTTAAAACACGGCACTATGTAGTACATACTACAATAAAAATAATATTCCGCTTTGGTGAGGAAATAAATTTGGAGACATGTTGGTGTGAAAAATGAGAGGGAGAATGAGATCAGCCATTAAGAATTAGCTGAGTTCTGGAGGTGCTTTCTAACTGAAATTATTCCATGATCCTCCACTACTTTTAACTTCAACCAGTTTTTAAATTCTTCAAAATAAAAGACAGTTCCAATATCAAGGAGAATAGTGATGGAATTACATGTGCTTTAGTTATTCTAGCTACTCATTGCTCACAAAATACAATTACTGTAAGAACTGTTTGGTAATACTATAGGTCATTTATGGCTTCAGTTCCTTTATACCATAATAGTCCTTTCATAAAAAATAAATAAATAAATAAATAAATAAATAATCTTTTCATTACTTCACTCCAATGTCTCATATTTCTTTGTTCTATTAATTTTAAAACTCCATTTTGGGCTGTATATAACTTTTAGTTCAATTGTTTGGCCTTCTAGCAAATATGGTCTCTTCTGATTCAGTTTTGTGTGCTTAAGCTCTATGAAAATCTCAACACATTTTTTCTATGCAGTTTAAGCTTCTGTGAAAATTTCCAAACTCATTTAGTTTAAGCCTCATAAGGATACATTTTTAAAATACCTTTCAATTATTTTTATTGCATATTTTACCTGGGATCAGTTAAGGAACACGACTTCACTTCCTTAAAAAGAAATCTGTAACATTTAAATTTTAGTAAGAATAGTAGCAATTGCTAACAATGAATACTTAATTTTTCCCTGCTTTGTGCAAGGAGGTTGGACAATCTCCAGAAGTACCTTTCAACCTCAACAATTCTATAATTTTACAGGATAGAACAGAACAGAACAAAACAGAACAGAATAACATAGAACAGTTCTAGCTGGAAGAGACCTACAGTGATCATCTAGTCCGATCTAGCCCTGACCACTTCAGGGCTGACCAAAAGTTAAACCTCCCAATTTATTGTCAGCAAATATACTAAGGTGCATTCAACTCCTGCCTTGAGTTGAAATGTTGAAACAAACTGACCCTAAAACTGAGCCCTGAGGAACATGGCTAGACACTGGCTGCCAGCCATATCTAGCTCCATTCATTACAATCCTCTGAGCTCTGCTCTTCAGCCAGTGCTTCCTTGTTGTGGATGAATATGTTTGACACAGTTTAATTTATCAGCAAATGAGGATTTAATAAATTAGATAAATCAAAGGCTGATCTTAGCAGCAGTTTCCCCCAGTTCACATTCAGCTGATGCAGCTCGTCCTTTTCAGGGTCCACAGACAGAAAGCCACTGTCCCTGTAGTTGTGGTTTTCTAACTCAGAGGACCAGGCAGCACAAGGTTTGTCATTAGTATTAAAGAGTGAGGCAGAAAAAGCTCAAGGTGAGTTCAAGGTCAGCCTTGGTTGCAGTGACCATGAAATAGCAGAATTCAAGTTCACCTTAGGGCAACAAGGAGGGTGTGCAGCAAGCTCACTGCCCTGGACTTCAGGATAGCAGGCTTTGACCTCTTCAGGGATATGCGTGGTAGAGCATTGTCGTACTCCATTACCATGTAATAAAGACATGGAGAGGAGAAAGGCACAAGGAAGCTGGTTAGTGTTCAAGGACCACCTCCTCCAAGGCCAGTAGCAATGCAACCCAAAAAAGAGGAAGGCAGGCAATAATGCCAGGAGGCCTGCATGGATGAGCAAGGAGCTCCTGGACACACTTAGATGCAATAAGAAAATCTACAGAGAGTGGAAACAAGGACAGGTAGCCTGGGAGGAATACTGAGTAGTCAGGGATCGGGCTAGGAAAGCTAAAGCTCAGATAGATAACAAGAAAAACTACAGGTATGTCAGTGATACAAGGAAGGCTACGGAATATTTGGGTGTTCTCTGGAAGGAAATAGGAGACATGGTCACGAGAGATATGGAGAAGGATGAGGTACTTAATGACTTATTAGCCTCAGTCTTCACCAGCAAGTGCTCTGGCCCTACTGTCCAAGTTGCAAAAGGCAAAGGCAGGGACTGGAAGAAGGAAGATTCACCCACTGTAAATGAAAATCAGGTTCAAGACCATCTAAAAAAACGCTGAAGGTGTACAAACCTGTGAAACCTGACAAAATTCATCAGGACCCTAGCAAGTCCTGAGGGAATGGACAGGTGAACTTGCTAAACCACTTTCACCAGTTTGGTGAAGTTCTCACTGATTGGGAAAGGGGAAACACAACCCCCATTTTCAAAAAGAGAAAAAAGGAAGGATCATGGAACTACAGCCCTTTCAGTCACACCCCTGTGCCTGGCAAGATCATGGAGCATATCTTCCTGAAGGGTCTGCTAAGGCATATGGAAAATGAGGATGTGATCGGTGGCGACCAGCATGGCTTCACCAAGGGGAAATTGTGCTGGACAAACAACTGACATAATCTATCTGGACTTGTGCAAAATGTTCAACACTGTCATGCGTGGCATCCTGGTCTCTAAATTGGAGACACATGGATTTGATGAATGGAGTACTCAGTGGATAAATAATTGTCTGGATGGCTGCACTCAAAGAGTTGCAGTCAATGGCTCAATGTCTAAGTGGAGACCAGTGACAAGTAGTGTTCCTCAGGGATCAGTACTGGGACCAGTGTTATTTAACACCTTTGTCAGTGATATAAAGTGGGATTGAGCGCACCCTCTGCAAGTCTGCAGAAGACACCAAGCTATGTGGTGCTGACAACTTGCTGGAGGGAAGGGATACTGTCTAGAGGGCCCTTGGCAGGCTTAAGAGATGGACCTGTGTGAACCTTGTGAAGTTCAAAAAGGTCAAATGCAAGGTCCTGCACCTAGGTTGAGGCAATCCCAAGCACAGGTACAGTCTGGGTGGAATATAGATTCACAGAAGTGCTGAGGAGAAGGGCTTTGGGGTTCTGGTGCATGAAAAGCTCAACATGAGCCAACAATGTGCAAGTGCAGCCCTCAAAGCCAACAATATCCTAGGCTGTATCAAAAGAAATTTGGTCAGCAGGTTTAGGGAGATAATTCTCTCCCTTGACTCTGCTCGTCAGACCACATCTGGAGTACTGTGTCCAGCTTTGGAGCCCGCAGCACAAAAAGGACACTGACCAGTTGGATCAGTTTGATCACCTTTTACGAGGACAGGCTGAGAGTTGAGATTGGTCAGCTTGGAGAAGAGAAGGCTCTGAGGACACTTTATTACAGCTTTCCTGTACCTGAAGGGGGCCTACAAGAAAGCTGAGGATGAACTTTTTGCAAGAGATTTAGTTATAGAAAAAGCGGTAATGGGTCCAGCCTGGAAGAGGGTAGATTTACATTAGATGTAAGGAAGAAGTGCTTCACTGTGAAGCTGGTAAGACATTGGAAGAGGTTACCCAGGGAAGCTGTGGATGCTCTGTCACTGGAGGTGTTCAAAACCAGGTTGCATGGGGCCTTGTGCAACCTGGTCTGGTGGGAGGTGTCTCTGCCCATGGCAGCGATGTTGTGACTAGGTGATCTTTCAGGTCTTTTCCAACCCAAACCATTCTATGATTTCTATGTGGAAAAAGCACTGAATGCCTCCATTTTTTCTACATCACTCTTTGACAAATTACCATTTTCATCAAGTGTCAGTTTGATATTTTGCTTAAACCTCCTCTTGCTGTTCTGTTTAATACAATGACAAAATGGATTTTGGTCCTTCTTTTTTCATTTAAACCCAGCATTTACACAAAAAAGGAAGCTTCCTGTGTCACAGTAAAGTATCTAATCAGACTGCAGAACAAAATTGTAGCTACACTGCCTACCACCTGCTGTCTCAAAGTAATGCATCCAGTGAACAGCATTATCATAAGGATAGGTGCTTAATTTGACTCAAGTGTTAAAACTGTGTTTTAAATAGAAATAAAATTCTAAATATTTTTAGAATTTTAAATATTTTTTATTAGTAAACCAAGAATAATCTAGAAATAAATAAAGGTATAATTTAGTTAAATGACTGAAGCATAGGTAATCATCATGTTCAGTTATTCTTACACTACTACTCAGTGTCAAAGTTATTAAAGTCAGTAAAGACATACAAATGAATATCAGAGTAAACAAATTATGTGATGTAACTATCAATCACATGTACATTTGATGTAGGTGCTTTTACAAGCTTTTCCAAAATAAATGGAACTGACTTCTTAGTTTCTCCCTCAATCTGCAGACTATAAACACATCCAGAGTTGTGGCTGGATCGTGTCTGTTTCTTTTCACTACTGTGGTTTAGACCCAGCTGGGAGATGAGCACCACATGGCTGCTTGCTCAGCCTCTCCGCCCCCAAATAGGAAGGAGAAAAATGAGAAAAGTACAAATCCCCGTGGGCTGAGATAAGGAGAATTTAGCAGAACAACAACAAAAGGAACAGTAAAACCCAGTAATGAAACAATATATAAAATAAATTCTATAAAATGGACAGATTGAGTTAGCTCTGAAGTGAATGATGCCACCCCAAACAGAGCATGCCCAGCCTGGCCTGGCCTCTACCCCAATATAGTGGGCACGATGTTATTATGGTATTGAATATCTCATTAACTGCTCCTGTTCTCTATCCTGGTTGCGGTTTCCTCCCAGCTTCTGGTGAAAATCAGCCCTACCCTAACTGAACCCAGGGAAGCCCTCCACTGCCCTCCTTGAAGAAGTTGTAGACTGCAATGAGGTCAGCCCACAGCCTTCTATTTTCCAAGCTGAACAAACCATGTGACCTCAGCCCCTCCTTGGAAGTCTTGCCCTCAAGACCTTTCACCATCTCGGTCTTCCTCCTCTGGACACACTCTGGCAGTTTGATGTTCTTCTTGCACTGAGGCACCCAAAACTGCACACAGTGAGGCTAGGCCTCACCAGTGCAGTGTACAGTGGGACAGTCACCTCCTCTGACCAGCTAATGATGCTGTGCTTGATGCACTCCAAAGATATGTCTATCCCTTTTGACTGTCAGGGCACACTGTTGACTCATTGTCACCTTGCCATCATTATACATCAAATTACAACTAACAAATAGAAAATTAAAATCATGTTGATATCATATATTCCTAAATAGATGAGTTACTGTTAAGATAATTACCCCAAAAGTGATTATAAATTAGTGGTAGCATTGGACTGGGGATTGTGATGGTGGAAACACACCTTTGATCTACTTCTTATTCTCTAGAGCTCCAGGTGCCAGCTACAGTTTAGGCTATTTGAGATGATTCACAGTATGCAAGTTTTATTCCATTTCAACATGTTCACTAATTAAAATCTATTTACATTTGTAAAGTTATGTGGAGTTTCAACAACATTTTAAAAAAAGAGGCGGCCAATATTGCAGGGTCTTTTTTTAAAAAAAAATAATTTAAGCCTTATAATTAAGGTATCTAATTTAACCAATATCAGATTAAGTTACTATACAAGTGAAAATAATCATACACTTTGTCAGGCAGAAGAAGGAGGATGGTTGCAATTTCTCAATTAGAAGCAAACCAGTTGCCTCAGCATGTATTTTGCTTAGAAGTGTAAACCTCCAGTATACCAGTAGTAGTTAACATGCAACTTTTATCACCTGGTGTCATTGCTACTCTCCTAATTGATTGCATGTTCTTGATTCTTACAAACAAATCACAATGTCTCTTCTTTACGCATTCCTATTTATTTTTTATTTTTAGAAATTTGAGTTTCCT
>NW_008630291.1:38896-43128 GCF_000691845.1 Merops nubicus
GAGCTGTTAGAGCTCAGAGACTGAAACATCTTAAAACAAAATTTCCATCAGGCCTAATTAGGCAGGCATTAGTTTTAATCTTGTTCCCAAAGTCTTCAGTTTAGGTGTTTACCAGTACTTACCATAAAAAGGTCTTTTCTGAACAGTTCATGCAACTGTCAAATTTTCACGTTTCCAAATAAGAACAATATTAAAACTAAGGCTTTATTCAGGCTGTAAAGGAAAGTATGGAAAGAAAAATGTTATAATTCATTCATTCTTGTAAAAATTAACAAGCCGGAGACATTTTATTCTAGAAATTACCTCTCTGCCTATCAGAGATGACTGTTATCTTTAACAGAAAATGCTAGACTGACTTTTTTGATCCATTTGGAAGACTAAATAAAACAAAGGGTCCTGCACAGTGTTGTAACTGTGAAGAAAGGAAGGTAGCAATCATTGTAGAGTGGTTATTTTACAGTTGTTGACACTAAATACTGTGTACTTGAGAGTTTTCAGAGACATAACCAAGATTATGCTAATTTTGTCTTGCAAGAGAAAAGGGCAATAGTGTGCTCTCTTTTGAGAAAGAGCTAGTGTATAACAATGTAAGTATTAATGAGACAAGAAGTCATTCAGTGAACTGTCATTTCTGTCTCTTTAGCCAAACATTTTCTCTGTGGTGGGCTGACCCCAGGCAGGAGCTAAGACCCCACCCAATTTCTTGGTGATTCCTCCTCAGTGGGATGGGTATCAGAACTGGAAAAGCAGAAGCTAAAAATATATAAATTGAGATAAAGACAGTTTTGTAGGTTAAGCAAAGCTCTGTGTGAAAGCAAAGAAAACTAAATAATTCATTCATCAATTCCCATCAGCAGGCAGATACTCAGCCACTTCTCAGGAAGCAGGGCCTCTGCATGCTTTTGAGTTGCTTAGGAAGACAAATGCCATAACCAGAAGTATCCACCTTCCTCCTCCTTTTCCCTAGATTCTTTGGCTGAACCTGCTGTCATATGGCACGGGATATCCCTTTGGTCATTTCAGATCAGCTGTCCCAGCTGTGTTTCCTCCCAGAGGGAGCAGAGAGAGGGTAAAAAAGAGAAAAAAAAAGAACAAAACAGTAAAGAAAACTTGGGTGCTATGCAAACACTGCTCAGCAACAGCAAAAACACCAGCACGTTATCAACACTGTGAATCCCAGGGATGTCCAGAACATGTGGAGTTGCTAGCAGCTGGTGCTGAGTTGTTGTGGCACATGATACCTACCTGCTGCTGTGGCTGTGGCTCACAAAGAAGCCCTGATGGAAGATTCTCTACATATTGGCAGATGACACAGAAACTGACAGGTTGCTTCAACTCAAGGTAGAAAACTTTTCTTATAGCCTAGCTATTATCTTCTCTATAATGGTAATGGGTGTAAATTGGAGCATAGGAGGTTCAAGATGAATATCAGAAAAATTTTTTTTACTGTGAGGGTGACGGAGCACTGGAACAGGCTGCCCAGAGAGGTTGTGGAGTCTCCTTCACTGGAGTCATTCAAAACCCACCTGGACACCTTCCTGTGTGATGTACTCTAGGTGACCCTGCTCTGGCAGGGGGGTTGGACTAGATGATCTCTCGAGGTCCCTTCCAACCCCTATGATTCTATGATTCTATGATTCTAAATTCAGCTTTTCCTCAGCTGGGTCGAGGTACTGCTGAATTTGGTGCAAAATATATAATTTACTTAAATTTATGTGTTTTAATATTTCACACTTGTGTTCTCTTTTTTCACACATACGTGTCAAGTGCCTAATTCCTCTAGTTTCCAATATGTACTCCAGTTTCCTCTAGTACTCCAATATGGCTTCCTTTGGTCCGGTGAGGGTTTTTGTGGTTGGTTTTTTTTTTGTTTGACATTCTACATTTCAGAAAACTGAACAAGTAATGAACCAATACATTTTTCCTGTAGTCCCCATTTTTCCCTCTGTTTTCAATTAATTGTTTTCTGGGTTTTGAATTATTATTATTTCTTTTTATCTGTGGTTAATAATGTGTCTTTCAGGAATTACACGAGCTTGACTTTTGTATCTTGATCTTCCTATTGTTATTTTTTTACTCATCAAAAACTTCTTTCCCAAGGAACAAGTGTTAATTTTCAAACACAGAGCTTTTATTCTGTAAATAGTTCCCCAGCTACACAATTAAACAGCTGTTAATGAAGACCTAATGTTTTAACCACTCACTACTTTTTTATATTTTCCACTGGGAGGTGATGCTTCATTTTATCTTCCTCTGTTGCCAGCTTAACAACTTCTAGTATTTCCTATATGTCCTCTTTGAGCTACAGTCCCACACAGAAAAGAACTGTATATTAAAATGCAGCTAGTAACATTAATAAATAAAAGATTAAATATCTGAAGAGGATGTTACAGTTATTCCAGAATGAGGCATTTTAAAACCAAAATGTGCCTGAAATAGTGCCTAATCCCCCTTCTCTCAAACTCCTGATGTATTAATTAAGATGTGTGTGTGTGTTCAGACTACTGTAAACATTCCCTCCAACAGTATATTCTATATATCCTATTCTATATATGGGATATAAAAACAATAGGCAACACAGAAATAGTTTGTTTTCAGCTTCAGTTTAAACTAGGCTTCATATTTAGTTATGTCTTCAAAAATTTTTTATATGTTTTTTATATGTTAAGAACAAAACATTTAAGTATACAAATACCTGAGTCTCTAATATTCCAGAAAAATCCAGGATTTGTTTCAGAGAAAACCAAACCAAACCTGACACATATAATAAAGTTAATAAAACTCCATGCTTAATGTTACATTTTCCAATTTCATATGTAAATTTTCAGAAAATGTTATTGCAGTTTGGCTGTTATTGTCGTATATAATGAGAAGATCAGATTCCTCTGTAGTGTAAAATGTCTGGATATATCATGACTTTTGGCTTTTGCAGTATATTTTAGTACCCTTTGGTCTGCCCCCTAACTTTTTCTGGTCATTTTCTACAGTTTCATGTGTATGGATGCATTTTCATTTATGCAGCATCTTGACATTACTGATTATATGTGCTCTGAATAGTGCTGTCCAAATGCATTTAGGTGCTGTTTTCATAGGATATTCATACTCCTGCATCCAAACATATAAGCTAGTAGGCTTTGCAAACTTCTGTGTAATGATCCTCAATTGCTGTTAAACCTATACAGGTAGTTATATAATAAAAGCATACTGCATTTCTCATAAAAGCAGTGAATATAATCACTTCTTTTTCTCTTCAGTTCCTTTCCTCAAGAATTATCCTCATGAGTGACATACAATTATAACATATAAGG
This sequence comes from Merops nubicus, assembly GCF_000691845.1. NCBI lineage: Eukaryota > Metazoa > Chordata > Aves > Coraciiformes > Meropidae > Merops > Merops nubicus. Next base: position 42,205 of record NW_008630291.1, read on the forward strand.
TGTAAGTTGCATTATAAATCATATTCTGCCTGTGTGTAACAAATTCCAACAAATGTTTGAATGTGATAAAGCTACTCAAAAGCTAATGAAAAAAAAAAGCAGTATGAGTAGAATAAGCATAATGTTTACAATTTATTTTTTCTTTTAAATAAGCATAGGTTCTCACCTAGAAGGCATTGAACTGTTTTATGAATTACAATCAAGGAAAAATCTTTTGGTCTGAAACTTTCAAGAAAATTGTAACACAACTATCACCTTGTCCTGGTTTGATGTAGAACAGAGCTGGTTCTGTTCAATGATTTTAATTTTCAGCTAAAACTTATAATTAACTTCACGTTCTGAAGTTTGCAGACTGTCTGCTTCCAGCAGTGATAATGCTCCATGTTTAGAGTTACCACCAAGAACAGGTGTGCAGACCAAGGTCACTGGTAAGCTTGTGTACCACATGGAGGGGGGCAGAAAGCAAAGGTTGCAACTGCAGGGAGGAGCAGGTGGGCTAAGTGACCCTAAAATTGGCCAGTGGGGTATTCCATCCCATATCTCTCATACTCAGTATAAAAGCTGAAGGATCAGGAGGGGCAACCCCTTCTACTCTTCCTCCTTCTTCCTTGCTTTTGCTCCTTCTTCAATGGCCAGCATTCGAGTATGACTTCATCCATCATGCCTGTGATCCCGAGCCCTGTGTTCCTGAACTGAGTTCCAGAATCCAGCTCCTGCACCCAGTTGCCCTCTGCTGCTGAGTCCAGTCTGGGACTTTTCCCCAGGGTCTGCTCCACAGCACTGGGGGTGACAGTGACATATTCCTATCAGGGGGGAGTCTGGTTTTGATATGATTTTGTATGTATTTGTATATATTCCATTTTATTAGTAGTAGTACTATTATTAATAGTACCAATAGTCTATTCCTCTAACACCAGCATCAGA
>NW_008630292.1:0-14404 GCF_000691845.1 Merops nubicus
ATAATTTTGGGGTCCCTTTGGGGTATAGCCATCCCTCAGTAAATTAAAAACAAAACATGGAAGCCACAAGCCACTTTATTTTCTTACCTCTGGATGTCTTGCCTTTGCAGCAGGTCTCCATTTAATGGATTTTCATCTTGAGCATGGTCCTGCATAACAGAGCGAGTAGAAGATAGAGAAGGAATGAACATATGATTTCACATCTGAAAATACTGCCCTGAAACTACAGGTTTGCTAATACTAAAATCAGGAAATAGTCTTCCTCTGTGTTGGCTGCAGTCGTTTTCAAAACGGACATAAGAACTCCTATTAAGAATTTAACTTAAAAATGCTTAGATCACCTACTCATATGAAAGCATTGCTCAGACATCACCATACTTAAAAAACAAAAGAAAACACCACACCAACCCCAAATAACCCAAAATCCAGTAGCTTAGCTCTAAGAAGTTGTCATTCTTTGAAAAGCAAAAATTGAGAGGTTTTCATCTTCCATTTAAAAAAAGTTATCAGTCTTTTCTTGTTCCTTCTCTGCCCAAATATATAAAGACTTTTAAATTGAAATGTTTCAGTAAACATTTATTTCTACAAGTTACTTTTATGACAGAACAGTTTATCCCTTGAGTCTGCCAGACTGCTTTAAATTGTGCATACAAACAGCCTCACTGAGGTTAGCAGGACATTGGGCTCACTTTGTTAGCAGTGTTTGCATCAGATCCTCACCTGTGATGAGCTCCCATTCATATCCCTGCTCTTCACGTTCTCTTCCTACTACCATTCCCTCTAGCCAAAGTTGTTATGAATTTAACACTTGTTACTGTGGCTTCACCATGGCCTAGATGCCTTTCAAGCAAATTGTCAACATAACGTACACACTGCATCAACTACCATGCAAAACCCAAATAAGAGTATCTAAAAACAGAAAAAAAGTATACTTGCCTAAGGTAGAACACATTTGAAAATACTGACTAATGTAATTAAAAACAGTAATAACAAAAGTACTAGCTGGGCTTGAAACAATGCTGACTTATCATTGCCCATTGATCACATTTCCCTGTATTTCATCTGGCAATTTTTCCTCCTCCTCAAGACTTTCCCACCACGACTCATTAGATTCAATTTCTTAGTTAAAAGGAGAAAAACAAAAAACAAAAAACCCAAACCCATAGTTTTTCTGTATTACCCCACATTTGAAAACTTGGTACCTTTTTATTTCCTATATTGAGCAGTTACCAGAATCAAGATGAAATTATATTTAAAAAGAAAAAAAAAGAAAAAAGGTGGTTTTTATATTTGTTCTTCACAACCAAAGCTGCTGGTCTAAGCGTTATTTCAACAGTGTCATGCCCAGTATTCCTTACAGATAGTATTTTAGTTTGTTCTTTCTAGCAGCATTCACAATACAATCTGCAATCTTCAGTTATTTATGTAGCTGTTACTCTATTCTATAGCGCTATCTGAAGATACAAAAATTGTATAGAAGTTACAGCGTGCCATCAGAATTTACAAGTTACTGAAAAATACTTAACATATTTCCAGAGAGAGGTGAAAACAAACGTTAACAGAACGCCTCCCACGTTCCAGGTAATGTGCTTTATCCCCACCTAGTGGAAAAAGCACAGACTAAACCTGAGGCAGACAACTGCTGCACATAGGCCTGTCCCTGTAAGCTGGGAGAGTGGCAAGAGAGCAGCAGGTCTGTAGAGACACATTCAGAGTCCTGGAGACAGACACTGCATCTTTTATCAGGTAAAGCAGTAAGCAAACACTAGACATTTTTTAAAAAACGTAATCCATTTTATTTCTATTAACGTATCTTAATTTCCTTTTTGAGATCCTAAGTACATCTACATTACACAGTGAGTCCCTCACAACAGACCCTTGCCCCAGAATGTCCCAGAATGGCAGGGAAGAGCACTAAAAGAGGTATAGCAAGATTCTGGAAACCTTGTTACAAAAAAACACTTTCCTGACAAGGTTCATGCAATTACCCTCCTGGGCTAGAGCTCCTTGAGGTTCATGATAGCTTTTAAAACAACAGAATGCTTATATTAAAACAAACCCAAACAAACCCAAATAAACCACACCTTGCCCAAACTTTTTAACAAGTCCAGTCCAAGACAAATCGCCGTACAGAACACTTCAATCTGATCAGCTACTTAGAAGAAATTGTAAAGCTTTATTTTCTGTTGTTACATGGACAATGACTGGGAAATCTCACCTATGTAAGTGTGCTACTTCCAGAAGCAACCCAGCCTATGACAGTATGTAAGTTTAATTTTACTAGGATGTTCATCTTTCCCTCAATTACAGATGTTATATCCCTTTGTTTACCCTTTATTTTGCTGGAACAAGGGATTTAAAGCTATGCTGTAACAGACAAATCTATTAATACAAAAATTCCTTAAAAATAAAGGTACCTTCTGCTTGGATTTTTGCAACTCCATTCTGAGACTGTTGCACTCTTGCCTGAGCTTTTCTAGATCCTGTTCCAGACTATGCACTTTCAGGTCACTGCTCAGCTTCTCTATTTCCCATCTGGACTGAGTACAACTCAGATTTTTCATCACTGTAAGAAGACAAGCAAGACAATCAGATTTCAATCTCAGGTCAAGAAATTTAACTCAATATTTGAGGTTTGTTTTAACCACCCCGTGCCCTAAAAAATAATTGCCCTGTACAGAAACTGCAGTCTTATGACGGAGAAATACTAACACTGGTAAAGCTCTTGGCAGAGAATTAGTATCTATTCTGAGTTTAAAGCAGGGAGCCCTACCCTTCCAAGAACACACTGGAGGTTTCACACGCAGAAAAAGGAAGTAATAGCATAAATGGCACTGGAAATACAAAAATCTGTTAAAGGCAAACGCGCATGGTAGAGACACCAACTTGTTACACACTCTGAAAACACGAGCCTTTTCCTCCCTCAGATTTACATCCCTACAGAATTTCCCCTAAGTTTTCCTCAAGTTTAATATAAAGTTCCAAAGAGAACTACAAAATCAAAACAAAAGGGTAGAATCTAGAGATTATGCAAGTCTTCTTAGACAGAATACATTCATGTGGTGTCCGTTAAGAATCAACCTAAGACCACCCTAGCATCAAATCAGTAGGAGGCAGCTACTCGAACAGCAAGAAAAGAAAGAACACGACAGGAAGACAACCCCCAAGTCTTCAGATGCATGGCACGCTCACCTTCAAATTGAACGATTTAAACAAATTTAAGCTACAGTGATTTTCTTAAACACGGTACTGAGAGGCCACTCATGAGAAAAGTTGATTACTAAATAAGGCTTCAAATTGCCACATTCTCAGAGGTCTATTTATGAACTCTGCACTTCTTACCTCCTTAAACCATCGTGTCCTCAACAATGATACATTACTACATGTGGTTTGTTCTTCTAGGTTTAAAACTCGTGCAACTGAAGTAGTGCATTAGATGCTTGAGGTCCTCTTGGACAGTAATCCAATTCAAGCTCAGCAATACTTTTCAGCACCCTTCAAATGACTGCATTCGTACAGAATCTGAAGTCCAGTCTGCATCTCTAACTTTATACAGATGGCACTTTCTTCTTCTCTTTTCTTGTAACAGTACGTTAATTTTTTTTCTTCCATAGTGTTTTGTTTTACCTATCATCTATCTACACAGCACTCTTCACAATGGCAGTAACAGAAGCCGGGTTTGGGCTTTTGGAATTACCAGAGTACACATTTTGCTTCTTTTTTTGCTCTTTCCACACAGGCTGTCTACAACCAGCATCCTTCTACCTTTCCTCACTCCCTAACCCTTTAAATAGCTGTTGTCCACTGTCCATTGCAGCTATTGCCATGCAACATCCTCTTGTACCTGTCAGATCTCATCAGTGAAACAAAGCAATATGCTAGATCATCTGTAGGTACAAGAGAGAGCAGCATCAACTGGATAGTGCTTGATACTTTGGTCCCACCTCACCCTAAGGAAAAGGTGGTGGGGTCCAGAGATGGACACGACTAGCCTGTAAACTGTCAGGTTGTGCATATTTCTCAAATTATTCAATAGTCTACAGTAGTAAAACAGGATAGCCTCAGACCTCTATCATGGAGCTTCTCCATCTAGGATAGTAAAATGTGCCTGCCACCATTTACAAGAATGAACACAAACACAAGCTCCAGGTACCTCTCTCCAGTGCACTCCTGCCTCACCTACCCACTGCATAGGGTTAAAGCTCTTCATGCCCCAAGATCATACTATAACCACTAAGACTAGGCAACCTATGTTCAGATGAAGTAACCAAATGCATACCTTGCTGAGTTTCCACTTCGGTTCTTAGCTGTAACAACTCTACTTCTTTAGACTGCAACTGCTCGTTCAAGGTTTTAAAGGATTCTGCACTTTCTTTCACCTATTTTCAAGGGGGGAAGCCATTTGTGAAGCTTTTTTCTAACATATCTGACAATTCAATTAAAAAAAAAAAACAAAAACAAAAACAAACAACCAAAACCAAACCAACAAACCAACTCACAAGCAACAAAATAAAGAAACTTTTTTTAGCATTAGCCTAGCCCAGTAATAAAACTTATTCCTATGTGAAGTATCATTATGTACTTTAAAAATCTAAAGGAACTATAAAACAAACACCACAGATGTTCATCAAATAAAATTAACTCTCCAGTGAACGTTTACCAGCTAGGCAGTACTCGGATACGAGGGACGTCAGGCAGTGCTGTAAAAGGCATGCCTACCACTTTATCCAGCTTGCTCTTCAGGTTGTCCCGGTCTATGCAGGCCTCCCGGTAGGCGTGGTACGCCCGGTTCACCTGCTGGCGCCCCACCGCGCTGCTCTCCTCCTCCCGCCGCCAGCCCAGCACCTGCCAGCGCAACAAACCGTTCTGTGGTGGACTGAGAACTGGGAAACCTTCACACTGCAGCAGCAGTCTGCAACATTACACTAACGGATTCTTTTTTTAATTTAGAAAATAAATCAATAATTATATTGCTACAGACCACAATTTTTTACAGAAGTGCAACAAAAGCTGCCTATAAATTCTGCAGTCTCTAACCATGCTTGCTCGCTCGCTTACTGCTATGGGCATGTAAAAACCATGTACAAGTCATGATTACTCACACTGACAAACCCTTAATCATATTTTTTTCAGGCTCTGAAGATGTACAAATTGCTTTCTGGAAAAAGTTTTAAGCATATAAAGGCACAGAAAATTAAGAGGAAAATGAACATAATATTTTTAATGGCTCATAATTTAAACAAACTTTTTTCAGTGTATTTATGTGAGAACAGCCAAAGCAGAATTATTTTACAAATAACTAACTTCCAGGTCACCACCATCTTACGGCCTGCTAAAGCAAGAGACATGCAAGGGAGAACAAGCACTATCAACTAGATGGTCAAAAAGAGAGAAGCAGAGTTAAAATATATTCAGTACTGCTAATCAGACAGTAAGAAGAGAAGTCTTACCTCAAAGTTTTTCTGTCCATATAGAAAGCTCTTGTTTTGACTAAAGACTGCATTATCCTTTTAATTCTGTTTATCCTGCACACTTGCTTTAAATTGTTGAGGGATTTAAACACATTTAATGTACCTAATGTAGACACTAGTGACAGATTTATGTATTTTTTCTTAAAAATTAAGAGCTGTGCAAAGAAATTACAAAAATTAAAGAGGTGACAGTTATGTATCTGACAGTTATCAGAGAAGACAGTTATGTTCAGTATATATATTCTGATATTTAATATCTCCTCTTTTAGGTACTCACTCAAAAGAAAGCATGGGAAAGCAAGCCATAAAGATAGGAAGCTTATGCCCTTTAGCTTTTTTTCTATTGATCCTCAAAGTATGTGTACTACATTTAAAGTTTTGTCCTTTACATTTTCCTCCCCTAAATAAAGCCATTCAGATAGAACATATACCTTATCAAACTTTCTGAAGTTTCTAGGAACTTTGAAATTTAAAAATCAAAAGGGCTAACTCCCCATGTATTTTTTTTAATCTTACAGGTGTACTGGTAATTAACAAAGGCTGAATGTTAGTTCTGTTACTTAACAGTCTGGGCCTTCTCAATGGCCCTCGCTCATAGAAACATATATAGTATTCACACACTAAATGAAAAGTTTTCTCTATGGAAAACAAAGTATCTTCAAGACAATAAAGCTGAACAAGGCGAAACCAAAAGACACAAGACTTTAAAAGAGATTGCCAAGGTCAAGTCCTGTTTATAGTGACTTTGAGTAACCACATAGAAGATGTTACACTTAGCATGGTTCACAGAATATTCAGTCTAGAAGTCTATTCCCATCCCCATCACCTCCCCAGGAACTTACATAAAGAAAGTGATGACAAAGTTTTGCCTTTTGACAGAAAGTCAATCCTGTCAAACTAGTTACCAAGAATTCCTGAATAAGTGTTTCAAAATTGTACTGAGTGACTCAAGCTCTTTGTTTCAATGCCACAAAATAATGCATATTTTTAAGCTTTTAAGAGTCAGCAGCACACACTTAGGACTAAGTTCTCACTTAGGATCTATCTTTCCATCTTATATTAATAAGAAAGCAATCTTTCAAAGTCAAGACCTTATGCACTACCAAGACACTCACTACAGGATGAGGGATATGCATTTAATGACAGCATTCCTTACTCAGGGAGAAAAGCCTGTGCCATGGTCAATTTTCAGCTTTCACAAACTTCACTAGACTAAAGCCATGAGAAACTGCATATAAAATAAATTCTTAGATTCCTTCATGTTTTAGAATTACTGCATCAAAAACAGAGCTGTTGGCTGGCTATGTTAGGCATTGCAGCTTCGTATTTTGTGTTTGTGACTGATAGTAGCTAGAGCTAGCCAGATACGCTTAACAAGCAGCTTGTCCTTATCATTTCAGTATCCTGAGCCCAAGAGATTTTTTTGACAGAGAACCCTGGATTCTGACCATTTATAGGCTTTGCACCTCACTATTCAACACCACCAAATCACATTTTAATAAACACCACGAAGAGGCAGATGAAATATAGTAACAATCCAATACAGCTACATGTCTTTCTGAATCAAAGCTGGTGTCTTGGCAGGGCACTACTGCACTGCATTGCACCCCATAGGTCCCAAGGAAGAATCAGAAACCCCAGTATGATATAACTAGACTACCAGAGGAACAAACTGTGTGTCACTTAATTTGCCAAAACTTTTTCACTTTGAAATTTTAAGTACATATTTGAAATACTTAACCATCTGCTCTGCTATCCAGCCAGGAGCAAAAATCAGCTGCTACAAGAAGTTGGTAAATCTATTTTTTTATTACCTTCTCCTCTAGAATTCTCACTCTTTTTTTTAAGAGAGAGTTCTCCTTCTCTGTCTCCTTTAGTCGTTTCTTGATATCTTCATACGCCGTGACAAGCGCAAAGTGTGAGGCAACAGACTCGTCCCCGCTGTAGGAGGGAACAGGAATCTCCCCGTCCCTCTTGTGAGCGCTGTCTGCTTTCTCATGGTTCAAAATACAGATGTCATCTTCTACCAGCTCCTCCATGACAGCTGCTGAAAAGACAGAGATGAGGGCAAAATTTCAAAGTCAAATTCAGCAAGAGTCTCAACTCTGAATACCTTCCAAGATAATACTGCAGGGTGTTTCTAAGTATGACAAGACTGAATAATTAGGAAATATCTTAATCTTGCCAAAAAATCTTGAAATCCATTTTACATTGAAAATACGCTGGTTAGGAAAGAAGCATCTTTCACTGTTACTGATAAAAATATTTTGGGCATGCATCAGATTTATGAACCCCCAAACTAATTTTTATTAAGGCTTAACACCATCCTACAATGTGGCTGGTACCTGAAATGCTGGGGTTTGAACCCCGAGCCCCCGAATTAAGGTTGACATATGGGTGATTCCCACAGCCCTTCATACAGAGGTGGTGAGTTTGCCTTATAGCTTCCCCCCAGGGTGCGGCCGGCCCTGCAGGGAGAGCCATAAGGGAAATGAGCCCCAGGGGTCCTGCACTGAGTTGACAAAGGTCAGGTGTCTGCTTGGGGATAAAAGCTGGGACCACTTGCAGGGAGTCAGGAGTGTCTGTCTGTGGAGTGCACTCCACAGAGCTTCCTGGCTCAGGGAAGACCTCCTGACTCTCCCTGGAGCTGGTCCCCAGTCCATTTGGACCTTTGTGAACACGGGCTGATCGGGTGAGAGTCACCAGGTGAGCACCTTTTTCTTATACATTTAACTTGGTGATCTGGCTGTTTCCCATGCCAACTATGGGCAACCTCGGGTCACTGTTTATAACACCTGTTGTGGGCTGAGTCACATCTTTTGTGGGATCGTTGGGGGTGGCGTCGATTATATACGTATATACGATTATATACGGGCTGGTTGCCTTGTTTGTAACCCCAGCGGTCATTCGTTTTTGCTTACAATACAGTCTGTGTATTGTTTTCTCTTCCTGCTGGTTGTATCATTCTTGTTGGGCCTGGTCATTGGCAGAACAGTATCCAATATCTAACTCCAAAGGAATATTGTATTAGAGTTTTTTCAAGCCAGCACCGAGCAGTAAAAGAAATTATAACTGCAAGAAATCTATTAACTGCTGTGGTTCCTGAGCACAAGTGCCAAATTCTCTTAATTCTTGAATGCAAATATTGATACTATTGAGAATAACTGATGTGATCAGCAGAACTTTGCAGGAAAAGCAGGCATCTGCTGTAGGAAAACCCACAGCCACAAATATCCCAAAATTTAAAACGGAATATTAAGATACAGTTGCATTAGTTCTTAAAGAGTAGCTGTTCTTTACCTGGTCACAAAAGAAAACATCTTGCTGAACAACAATTACAGTAATTCTTGATTGCAAATATGAGAATGAAAACATACTCAGTAATGTGACCTGCTTCAACATGTATGGAGAAAATTGGCCATAATCTGGCCATATCAGCCTAAAATGAGGCAAATCTACCTGAATGACAAATGCAAAGTGACTATTTAGATTGATGGTTTGTTACAACACACATAATTTAAGCACAGCAAAATATTCAGTAAGAAAATAGCACCTTTAAAAAACTCCATATATTTTCTTGAATTCCAGGTCTTAAGGGAAAAGCCCAACAGCATTTTCCTTAATTTTAATAGTTATCACAAACAAATTCAGAGGGTTGATTTAAAAACAAACCCTAAACAGAAAATAAAGACACAGCTCATTCTTATTTAGCTGTAAAGCTTGAGATACCTTGCGTTTGTACGTGGCACTAATAAGTGCACAGTACCCGATGACACTCCTCCAACCCTTAAAAAAACTACCGATGCTACTTCTGCCAAAAGCCTACTTTTAGTTTTAACCTTGAACAAATCCTTAGGTTCCTAATGATTAGCTAATGAACCAAAAGAAATGCTGGAATGAAAGAGATGATCATAATGAAGTCAGTTTGTATTGTAGGAAAAAAGTGACTTCAACAGAAAACTGATGTGATCAGCAGAACTTTGCAGGAAAAGCAGGCATCTGCTGTAGGAAAACCCACAGCCACAACCACTGCCTCCACTGTGTACTTGCTATTTAAATTCCAACTAGACTTCCATTTGGTTAGTGACACTGAGAGGAAAAGGGATTAACTGCCCTGGAGCTTATTATCTATGTGGTCATATTTCTCACGGAAGAGCTCCATGGGCAGCAGCGTGATGAAGAGCTGCAGTACAGCTACAGCTGAACAATGGTGCTGTTACCACATTTGTCTCAATTTGCTCCAAGCTAGTTAGACAACATGATAAAACACTATGACAGCTGGTTTATACTAAATAGACATCAATGGAGTAGCAACAGTGAAAAAAGAATAAAAAACCTCAAAACAACCACAACAAAAAAACAAACCCACAAACCAAACCTGAAGTTTGTTCAATGGTTATCTTCAGGAGGCAAATAGATGCCTTGTGTACTGCTTAATGCATTCTAACAAAACATAAGCCAGTTTCCCTTGCCTGTTGCTCTGCCTCATACTGATGAAGAAAGTCTTGCAAAAAGGGTTTGCTTCCTTTTCATTGTCAGACTAATGTCACTCCATGCACAAGGTGACCTCGACCAAAAGCAGTACACCATTCAACCTGCATTAACTGACAGAAGGAATTGCTCCTTTTGTCTTCCAAGATGCACATAACACACCAGTTTTTCCTCCCGTTTCACCAAGGGCCCTGCAAGTCTTGTCACCCATGTCATCAAATTCCAAGAGCTTGCTTTCTCAAAGCAACACATCTCTTTTCTCTGAACACTAGATTCAAATGTCATTAAAGTGTCACAGCTTATCATTATCTCTTGAAGAAAGCAGCGGATTGAGTGACCTTGTACCTAAAATACGTCTTTATCCCTACACTGTCCTACAGCTCCTGAACTCGAGCATCGTACGTTCCCTATGTCTGGCACACATCGGTTTCACCAGGAGACAGAAACACGGGGTAACAGGAGATAACCTCAGAAGATGGACCATATTTATTCTGTATTTTGCTGACTAAAATTTACTGCCTTTGGGAGCTTCCAAAAGAGCAAGAATTTCCAAACAAGACTCAGCATACATGAGTATGATTTTATAAATTCAGGTACACACTTAACCTGAGTACTCCACTAATACCTCGACTAAGAGGACTAGTTACACTAACATTTTTCTCTTGAAAGATTTCTTTTAGTCTACAGGATTATTCAGCTCTGGCTTTCTGATGCTGCTCCCGCTAAACCAGCACTGGATGCTATTTAGAAATAAACATATAATTCCATGTAATTCAAAGGGGGCTTGTAATAAATATTTTTCTAAATTTCTACACATAATGTAACAGATTCAGAAAGATCCAATATACAGATTTTGGACTAATCTTATTCCATACTTAGTGATGACAAACTGGTTACAAACAGAAGTCTACTTCTCCTGAGGCAGGTGTCCAAGTAACACACCTTCCTCTCAGCTCATTCCTTTAAACAGATCTGATGACCTAATAATTCGGAGAGGAAGTGGCAACACACCTTACACAGCCTCAAGTGAAGTAAGTGGGATATTCAGAAGGAATTGTACAATTTTAAAAATTTGCTTCAATTATTAAAAAAAAAACCTATCATGAAATATGCTTCTCAGCACTGAAAACTCAACAGCCTGTCAAGAAGGGAAAATCACCACAATATTCACACTGGATATGCTTTATTTTTCTCCTTCATTATCTCTATTAACATAAAGTACTAATATTATCCACACCCCCACATATTACAGTGCCACAACCACAAAAAAATGCACTCCTCATTTCAGTTTTCTAAGAAGCATGATTCAAATCACCATTGTCATCATGCCCAACAAAACAAAAACAAAAGACTTGAAACAGATACCACTTTCAAATAAATGGAGATATTTACATAAGCTGATACTTAAATGCCATTGAACACCAATTTGCTCAGAATTTTAAAGCATCAGATAAAGGAAATAAAAGAATAAAGTATTTACATTAAGTTTAGCATAATATCATCTCATTTTTACTGCATATTTCCAAAGTTTCAAATCTCAGTTTGCAGAACTGCACTATAGATATGTTGAAGAAAAGAAGTGCTCTGTATTGGATATGTGCCTGATGACTCAAAAGCAAGTTACACTATACACACCACTAACTGTAGTATACATTAGATGAACATGAGGAAAAAATCACATTAGAAAAATTAGAGCAGCATTGCTAAATATATCTAAATAAAGCAACACAAGCTAAAAAGAAGGGAAAAAAAAAAAAGGGAAAAAATAAAATTAAAAAACCCTCAGTTTATCTCTATGCTGCAAAAGACTTCCTAAGGTATTTCCAAATGAAAATAAAAGCAAAGTTACCTCTCCAGCAGCTGCTAAGCCCACAACAGGCCAGTAAAAGATATAAGCTCATACAAGAATAAAACCTGGCTGTTGAACAATGTAAGATCATCAGTTCTATAAAGGTCACAGTGAAATGCACCTTTCACTGAGCCTTGTTTCATAGTCAGGAAAAAGAAAAAACAAAACAAAGGAAGCATGTTCACATAAGAAGCTCTCTCATTGTATTAAAGCAATAGACAGAAATCCTTAGAAGACAAAACCTTAGAAAATGGGGCTATATCTGCAAGAAATCCCTGACTACAGCTATAGCTTTTAACAGTACTCTTTAAGCACAGGAATCAAGATCTAGTTTCTCCAGTATTGTATTAAATAAAAATATGAACTGTAAGCAACAACCAATGCAGTGCTTTCTGACACAAGAGGTGCATTAGATTATCCCATAAGTTATGACTCCTCAAATCTGGCAGCTCCAGCATGGCTGGCAGGATGGCTCACCGAGTCCAACCATGGACCTCTGCCTGGGTTTTATTCTGTCTGGCTTCTCCAGTGCAAAGCTACACTTGCACACACTGCTGAAAGTGCCCCAGAGCTGTCACTCTGAAGCACCTGAGTGAATTTTGATCTCTCTGGAGTTGCAATTAATGAAATACTCTGTAGTAGAGTAACCATTTAAGTAAAAGATTTCCCACTATGATCTCCCTAATACTTTTGCCTGTGACTAAGAAACACACTACATTTATACTACTTTTTTTTTTTATAATGGTCTGCACAAGAAACAGTCTATTTAAAAGGACTTTAATCTTTACTTCCAAAAATAAATATGTTAAATCAATACTAATATTAGCATTTGTATTAAATTGATTAAAAAAAAAAACAAACCAAACCATAGCTCAAGGACACTGTTGACAGAACAGAGTATTAAGTTCCAGCAAAATTATTTATGTCCACAGTTTATAAGCACCACTTAAGTTTTTCTTTCACACACTGTAGAAAAGAATGATCTTAGAAACCACTTCTGTTGCTCATGGATGCTTAGTGCAGGTTAACCAACAGCTTTTGGATTTAACATGTTTAATATCTTGAGAATAAGAACATTTTTCCATTACTTACTAATGCTTGGCAAAAATTAAGCTTTTCTCTTCACAAAGCTTTACAAATGTTAGTCATCAACACCATGGGAGGTAGTTACGTATAAAACACATTTTACATATGATGAACACAGGATGCAGAGCTCAGACAGCAAAGAGAACATTGCACAAACAGATTTCTGTAGTCTGAGATGCTAATCTTGTTCTTGGATCAGGAGGAGAGACAGTAAAAGCAGGATTACATCACATTTTTCCCAGTACTGTGGAGACTCCCATTTCACCCTGTATTTCAATTTGAAAGAGAATAAAATGGTTTTCAAAATATTTCCCAATGTTAAATACAAATAATTTCAAGATGGCATTTTCCTGATTTTTTTCTAGGCTGCACAAGAGTCTGAACCATTTTACATTGTTTACCTTCCACACTTGGGAGGTTTGACTTCATAATGGTAATATGAACAGTCTCCAGATGTTAACAACAAAAGTATAATTTTTGTAGTGGTTTACCTTGCCTTACATAGAAAGGTTTATAAAAGCATGTAGACAAAAAAAAAACCCAGACACATTAAATTCAAGAAACACCTTTGATCCACAGGAATCTTGAGTGATTGTGTTGCAGCCCTCACTTTAATTTCAGAAAAGCTGTACTGCCTTTTTTTCTTTTTTAAAAAGGCACTCCAGTGCAGCAACAAAACTCACAGAATTCCTGCAGTCAGCTTCAAAAACTCCATGCAGCATAGGGAGTATATGACACACAGTGTTAAAACAAGCCAGACTTCCAGTCTCTTTAAGCACCTCTCATTTTGCATCTCTCCCTCAGGAATCTTAGTTTCTCTTTGGTTCCAGTTGTGAACAGTCTGCTCTATAGAGAGACACTGCTTTTTACAGATACTTGCTCCAGTTTCAGAGAAAAAAATCCACATACACACATCCCAGCAGCTGCTACCTTTGGCCACAGCTTATCCCTCGGTACAGACAAAGTCCACAGCCCCACGGCCCTCCCCAGGAGCCCGTGTGCACGAGGGCTCGGCCCTGCAGCCTCAGCACACTCCCTGCTCTTTCAGAACCACGTCAGCACATCAGCTGCATCAGACCTCCACAGCGCTTTCGTTTTGCTGCCCCTAGGAAATGGAAAGTTACTGTCTGTCTCTAAGCTCACACACCAGATCACTGTAGTTAATCTGTCGTGAACATCCGGGTAAACTAGAGGAGCCAAGCAAAACACCCTTAGGAGCAACAGGCAATTTTTACAATCTCAAGCTTTTTACTCTCAAAGGAATTAAAAAAGTAGTAAAAAAAACATTTTATGACGACAATGCTTGACAGATTTTACCCTCTCTCAACAGTTTCACACTCCACTAGCTTCAGTACTACTCTGCAAACCTGATGACTCCTCAGCTTCATGCGTTCTGTTTGCCTTTCTGTGGTGCTCAAACCACCCTCGCCAAAGTACACAACTGCTTTCCCTGAAAAGTGTCAGAAAAGGATAGGGGGAAAAAAAAAGAAAAAAAAGAAAAAAAAGA
>NW_008630292.1:14421-15015 GCF_000691845.1 Merops nubicus
AAAAAAAAAAAAAAAAAAAAAAAAAAACCAGAAAAGTGGGAGTCAAACATTGTCCTCTCAGCATCATATAATCCTGTTTATTAAACTATGAAATTTAATCTTGAAACTAATCAAAAGCAATACTGCCAAAGACAAACAAGTGTGAGGCAAGAATGGTTCTGGCTGTTAAACCTTCCTACCACCAAATACTCAAAGGTTACTGAAAACCCTATATGGCCATTCCTTCCCATTTCAAAATGTTTATAAATAACAACTATTTACAAAAGCTAAGAGGGTTTGTTTTGGGGTTTTTTAAATCTTGTTTTTTAGAACAAAGAGTAGGTCCGACTTGCCAGTCATAAGTTTCCTCCCACTAAATTCAACTGTCTTATTAATTAATTATCAGCAAGTTTACGAGTTCAGTAATGAGGTATTATAAAAGCCTTGTATAACTGTGTTAACTTCTAGTTCAACTGGAAACATACCTCACCTGTTACATCTATTAAAAGACAAGTTAAACTGAGCTGCACTGACAGCCCTTGGTCATGCTGCAATTCAGCAACACAACCTCTGCAGGCTTTCAAGATACTGATATAAGGAAACTAACATAAAGTA
>NW_008630293.1:0-7244 GCF_000691845.1 Merops nubicus
ACCCCTGGCTGGGCCGCCTGCTGCCCGCCCACAGCTCCCCCAACTGCAGGGGAAAACCGACCCTAACACAGACTGAGCCAAGACACCAAGTATCCTGAGATGGGCTGGAAACAGGAGTACCCAAAGCTTCGGCACATTCTTGACAAACATGAGGCCTGAAAACACAGTGTTCTTGAGGACTAACTGTGATGATCTGCTCTTTGCTCATGAACAAAGTTGGGGGGGGGGGGGGGGAAGGGTTCAAAGGTGGGGGGGGGGGGTGGAAAGGATTCCTTCTTAGTAAGGAATCGTAAGAAATAAACATGTCATATAATGACAACTCTCTCCTCACTGGACTTAATACCCTGGGGAAAGACTCCTGTTCCTGAATTTCCATTCATTTCAGACGTTCCTTCCTTCTGCTGCGAGATACTGGTGGATAAATCAAGCAGAACCCTTTCAGTACAGTGGCAGGGTGGGATCATATGATGTGTGTGGTAAAAGCAGGTTAATGAGTTGTTATGAGTTTGAAGAACCTTCCTAGAGGTGCTCAAAGGTCCCAGGGGACTGCTGTTGTGCAGAAGTGTGCCAGAGGTACCTGCTGTGTCTTATCCTTAGGACTGCCTCAGAAAACAGTGTAGACATTGACCACTTCTTATTGCATAACAGCTTTGATAGTCCACAGGAGAAGTCATTACTGACTCAGCTCCAAGAAGAGGCTGGCTTCAAAGTGGCTGGCTTCTAAGTGGCTTGCAAAAGGGCCATACTATACCCTTATATTACATGCACAGGGACTATGCCCACAGGAGCAAAAGACTTCAAAGAACATTAACAGGGTTTAACTTCAAAAAGGGAACTACCTAAAAAAAGAGAAAGCTAGGGAAGAGGAGTGTAAATGTAAGAGGCAAAAAGGTAAATGTTTTTTAATGATGTGGAAGTTGTTTTAAGATGTCATGTCAGAGGCTCTTAGTAAGCTGGTAACAACTATCAAAAAAACTGAACAAAGTCACAAGTTAGTTATAGTAAACAATAAGGTGAAGAAAGATTTTAAAAGTAAAATCATAAGTTTCATTTAAGTAAGAAAAAAAGATCACAAAAACTGTCAAGTTTAAAGAAAATCACAAGGAAGCCAAAAATATTTTTAGGATAAATTTGCTGAAGGCATAAAAAAAAAGTTTCATAAAACCCTCTTTTTAAACACCTCAAAAGTAGGAAGCCTGCCAGCTAGTTAGTCAGGCAGGTATATGATCAAGATGTAAAAGGAGTGCTCATGGAAGATAAGGCTGAAAATGTTTAATGAATTTTTCCACTACTGTTCATGGTGGAGGATCTGAGGGAGGCTCAGGCACCAGAGTGTTTTATATGGAAAAGAATATGATGATCTATCTGAAACTGAAATGTTAGGAGAAAATATTTCAGAACAAATTATAAAATGGGTTGTAACAAATAAAGTTGCAGGACTAAATAACATTCACTTGGGACTCCTAAAAGAATTAATGTATGAAACTGCTGAAGAGCCAACACCATTTTGTAACTTAAAACATACTCTGGTCTCAGTGCCAGACATGTTAAGTGTGATGCCATTTTTAAAAAAAAAAAACAATTGTCAAAATGAACCTAGGAAATCTGTTTTCCATTGTGGACAAATTGGTAAAAAATACATTAAAGAACAGAATCTATTGACTCAGAAATAAACATGATATGTTGCAGAAGGGCCAGTATGACTTTTGCAAGGGGAAGTCATGCTTCATAAATCTGCTACATTTCTTTGAAGAGTCAATTAATACGTAAACAGGGATACTGCAGTGTATGTGGATTTCCTAAAGAGTTCTGCCAAACTCTCTCTGTAAGGCCTTTAAAAAGACTAAGCTTGCCTGGAGGAAAGCAGAGGTCTTGCTGTGGATTAAAAATTTTCACAATGGAGAGATTTAGCCCTGGGGCTCATAAGGTTCTACACAGTCATTTTTGGCACTCAACAGATTTGCAAATGGTCTGGAAGGATCATCATAGTGATGTGCCAAGATATGCACATCATGATGATGCAGAATTACTCAGGAAAAAATGAAGATGGCAGTGAAGAGTTGCAAAGGGATCTCATTTATAAAGTGGCTTGCATATACAGTGGTAATAAAATATAAAGTGGAGTTCAATGTCAGTAAATTAAAAGGCAGATCCTTATTTAAGCACGTGCTCTAAACTAGCTACTTCCTCTCAGGAAAGAGATGTGTAGAAAGTTCAGCTTAACAGTCAGTGGAAATTATGTAGACAAATAGAACTTAAGCATTTTTTTAAAAATAAAGAGGAAAAGAATTCACAAAACATGAATACATCACTTACAAATGATTACTACATCCCCATCCTCTTACTGTGCACAGGCCTGCTCACTCTTATCTGCAAATGGCTTTAAGAGAAGGAGGAAAGCTGAAAAGAAAGATAAGATCACCACTGTGTTACAGCTTCCACATAAGAAAGGTCTTTACAAACCACATCCTCTGCCAGTAAAACCAATGGCAAAGAAAAAAAATTACTTGGAGAAGGTAAGCAGGCAAAGATTTTGCACTCTTCCCAGTACAAGAAGAAATGCTCACCCAGTGAACTGAGAAGGTAGTGTCTTTAAAGGCAAATGAAGGTCAAGATGTAAGTGAATTCTGGAGCTCATGACCAAAGGATGTGCAGGCTGTGCATCTGAAAAGACTGAAAAAGAGACCACCTTATGGAAGATAGAGCCATCAGGTGCCATTAAATAGTGACACTAACCCAGCTGCACCCTTCTAAGTCTGTCAATGTTTAAATTGCTGGTTATGTGAAGCTGGTAAACTTTGTTCACTTCAGTATTTACTGTCAGAGGCAGATTTCCAGGCTAAACGATCTTTTATCTGTCCGGCCATGATATTATAGTAGCACAGGTGCACAAAGCACAACTAGAAGAAACCATTGAATCACCAAGTCCTGTCCTCAAACGGAAAGGCCTCCAACAGGAACGGCCTAGCTCAGAAAGGATCTGCTCAACCAGCAGTCTTCAGGAGTCATAAAAAGCTTCCCCATGCTGAAAATCTAACTACAAGGCAAAAAGACACAACTGCAGTGAATTACGAGACGAGAACAGGAGAGAAGTGCACCACCACTCTCCTACATCCCTCCCCTAGTAAGGCAGAGTTGCAAAAAGCAGATAACACCTACCCAACAGGGGAGGGTAAAGACAATCGATTTCTGCTGAGCTACTGTGGCTGGAGAAATCCCCCTGAACACAAATACATCAACTCCTTTGTTCTTATATTCCTAAAAATACAGAAGCCTAAGAGCCACTGTTAAAAAGACTGATGCCATTCTTTTCCTTTTCTGTTGCAGTTTTTGTTTAGGTGCATCTGGGTGACTAAGGTGCTCTGATGGCAAGAGAGATGCCAGTTTTTGTAAAAGGAAATGGAAGTGCTGTTATTCAACTCTGCTATACGATCACTAAATCTTAAAACTTGTCTCATAGTAGAGGAGCAGTGAAGCAGGAAATTGGTAATGCAAAGTATATAAGAGAAGATCCACTACAGCAGGATTCAGGCCTCATCCCAAAAGCCACTGTTGCAAAGAAAAAGAGAAGAAATACACGAGCAGAGGAGTGCACCATGAAAATTAAACAGCTTTCCAAAGCATAAAACAAACAAATAAGACATAATATTTTACTACCGCATTCAAAATTTGTGTGTTTTAATTTTATGTTCAGTCATCTGTCTTCAGATGCTCAGTTCAGCTTCGCTCCCCAGAACCAAACCCATATCAGACCATTTATGGAGAGCTGGAAGAGTGATAGAATTTATCTTAAAACTGGTGATAACCTATCTGAGGAAACAGGCTGTTAGTAGCACTTTGGTTTTGAAGATTTTTAGCTAAAAGTTCCTCACTGCCCCTACAGGATTTTTTGTGGCCCTATGGGCAATGCTGGTGGGTAGTTCTGGGATGCTTCTGCACATTCAGACATGTAATTTTTTAGTACAACTATGCGTGAAGAGCTAAGATTTTAGATCCCTGTTTAATTTAAGGCCATTAAGCACTAGCTTTAATTCTGTTCGCTTAAGGAGTACCACGCATCAATGGTATAATTAGCACTCTTTAAATTAGGCACACATATAAATGTTTTCAGAATTACAGCTTGTATTCCTACAGGTATGTGATATAGGCATATACCACTATGTAAGATGACAGATAACTGAAATTGTGTGTCTGTGGAAGTCTTCACTACAAAACAGTCCATGTGTGGACAAATTATATCTTTTTCTGAGGTGCTGTAAAATATAAAGTTCCCAACCAAAACTGATTTCACCCTATCTGCTCTACCTAGCTGCTGTAATTACTGTAGTGAATATTTTCATCTCTTTGTGACAGTGCATGGACCACCCTATAAACCCAGAAGGAAATCTTTCATATCCCAGATTGTCTCTGTGTCTTCTCACCAAAGGAAGGCTGTGTGTCCTCTTAGAACCCTACTCACCTGGCAAATGTGCAGTGAACAAAATTGTAGCTGCATTTCAGTTTAGCTATAGTATCATCTGGATTTTATTTATCTATTTATGGAAAACATGGTGTCCTCTGAAGAAGTAATTTGCTGAAAAATTCATAGCCTTCAGGATGTAGCTGCAGCCACAACTGGCAGAGTTTTCAGTATATTTATGTCTGTGATATGGCAGTACTTATACAGACTTTAAATACATAACTGTGTGTTTGCTTATGCAAGGGAATTGTAAGATGGAAAATGTAAGGGCTGGAATATACTCTAAGCACAACAGGAAAAGAAAAAAAAGAAAAAAAAAAGAAAAAAAAAAAAAACTCTAGCTTATTTAACAAAAAGCTATGACTAGCTTCAGCCTTAAGGTTAGATGGTGGTTTGTATTTGTGGAAAACAACTAATTTGGAGCATCATTATGCCAACAGATGCTGCTGTGGATGAAATTTCCAAAGGTTTTGATGAGCTTGTGATACAAAGCAAAGTGCATCATGTTCTTCACATCCCCCTGCACACTTCTGGCACCAGGTGCATTTATTCTCAGAGTAAATGAACAGTTTCAGTTGATCCCTCACTCTTTACTGTTATCAGTATGGAGGGCCAAACGTGAAAAATTGACCTACTCTGGGCAGTATTTTCATAGATGATATTTCTGATAGGGATTCATCACACTAAAGTGTAACCATCAAAAATTTAGCCTGCAGAGTTAGCTAGCTCTCTAGGCTTCAGAGTCAGAAGATGAGGGCAGGAAACTCCAGAGGGTAATTTATACCACCTAACTCAAACATGAAGCTTTAGAGCACTTTGGCATTTGATTTAGCTTCTAGGCACCAATTAGGCACCTACTTTAGTCAGAGTATATTGCATTTTGAAGATGCTGTCTTTCTCAATTGGCTGAAGAAGGGGGAGGTGTCTATACTTCATACAACTGGAGTTAGAGAGAATGAAACCCATTGCTTGTGTCCTTTAATTTGCTGGAATCATTAATTGTGCATTTCATATTATGATATCTAGGCAACCTCTTTCCTGACATTGCTTCCAGATACATCATCCAGATACTATCCTAACCTTAAAGTCCAAATTACTTAGTAGTCAAAATCAAAATCTGTTCTGTAAAAAAAAACCAATAACCTGTGATATCAATCTGAAATCACTTTGAAGGTCAAAATTCAAAGCCCTTTGCTTTTTGTCCAATAGGAATATTAAGCAGTCACCAGCTAAAGGATAACGTAAAGCTCTTGCTCAGATACTGGCATCTACATAATATTACCACATGTACATACAGGAACATTTACTATCGGGGAGAAACAGTTATTTTCAAACACAAGCTGAGGTGCTTTCAGTAGTGCAATTGTTCACATGCTGCTTTATGTAAACAAGCAGCTTTTTTATAAGCTCCCTGGGATAATGATCTATTCTGCTGAGAAGCCCATCTCAGCCACTCAGTTAAAAATAAATGAACAATAAAATGCACAAAGACTTCAGAGATACCTTTGCCATTCTAATTCCAGGCAAAACAATTTCCCATCCAGTATTCAACACAAAGATTTAGGTGCATGGGTAGTGTAGTCATATACCTATTCTAGATACCACCTTTGACTGTGCAAAAAACAAGTACCTGGAAGTCCTCAGTTTCTGGATTTCTGTCTTGGGTCCTTCATTGCTCTCTTAAACTAACATGCCCTAGTAGACATCAAAATAAACGGATGCCATGACAAACAGTCTGAATATGGCAAAAATCAGTGCAGTGGAGCAACAACTCCAATTTATGTAGCATTTGTCCATCTCTAGAAGAGGCATGATAGATAACAGATTAATAGATAAGTAAATATTCATCTTCTAGCTCTGCTGGGAATGTTCCTTCCACTTTACTGCTGCCAATAAGCAAACTTATAAATAAAAGACCTGTGTACTTTTCTGGTTGAGTTATATGCTGCCCACTTCACTCATCCATTGTCCTCTTTAGCAAAGGTCTGAAGAAAAATTACTCCATTTCTATCTATTTCATATCTAAAATTCCCACTGGATATTCATCTGTCAGAACATCCCTGTGTTTGAAGGCATCCAAGCATTTCTGAACCGAGATTTGAGTTTTCTCCTTTGTTAATTACAGGAACAACATGCTGAGCTGCTCTTCAAACAGAAATCTCCTATTTTCCACAAAAGAATGTGTGACATACAGCTTATGACTGAAAGGAGAAATAAGAAGTCACAGCTGTATTTAACATTTACATAAAACTGAGTTTGCATGTTTGAGAGACCACTGCAAAAGAATTTGAAAGAATCTCCCTGGATCAAATACTCTAACAATAATCTGCAGTAGTAGCATGATGCTGGCTGAGCTTCACTTATCCTAACTTTATGCTTTCTTCCACTGGGAAGAGAACTGCTAATATTCTGAATTTCCCAGTGATCCTGCTGTAGGTATTACTATGTAGAGGTGCAAGGAAAAGAAAAAGAGATATAAGACCAGTTCCAAATAAAGAGGTAACAATGCAGCAATAAGATGTGATGTGACACTGCCCTTACAGGGAAAGAGATTGGAAATGGATGAGGCAAGTGAAATGAAAGCAAGAAATGTTTACAGTTGTAAACAGGCTCATTGTAAAGTGAAGCGAAAAGGTCACTGGACTGGGATCAGTGCCTGACAAAGATGAAGGAGAACACTGTGTGATGAAAGGATTTCTATTATGTTCAGCATCAGGTTCTTGAAAATGGAAATACCATACTACTGTTGTATCAGCTGATGCTAGACACCCTGCTAGGGAAAGAC